>NC_083366.1:3787500-4042500 GCF_030254825.1 Meriones unguiculatus
AACGCTAACACTAACCCTAACCCCTAACCCTAACCCTAACCATAACCCTAACCCTAACCCCTAACCCTAACCCTAACCCTAACCCTAACGCTAACCCTATCCCTTACCCAGCCCTAACCTAACCCTAACCCTAACCCTAACCCTAACCCTAACCCTAACTTGTTCCTAACAGGAACAAGTTTCCAACGAAAGAACGTAAATGAAAAGCACTACTTTGTAAACTGAATCACATGTGTGTCGCTCGCTTCATTAGGAATACAGGAAAACTGAAAAGTAATATATCTCACTGTACAGCACAAGAACAAGTTTCCAACGAAAGAACAGAAAAGCAAAGCACTACTTTTAAACAGAATCACCTGTGTGTCGCTCGCTCAATTAGGAATACAGGAAAACTGAAAAGTGTTATCTCGCACTGTACGGCACAGAAACAAGTTTCCATTGAAAGAACAGAAACACAAAGCACAACTTTGTAAACTAATTCACATATGTGTTGCCTGTTCAATTATTATAACAGGAAAACTGAAAAGTGATATAGCCCTAACCCTAACCCTAACCCTAAGGCCCTAACCCAACCCTAACCCCTAACCCTAACCCTAACCCTAACCCTAACCCTAACCCCTAACCCTAACCCTAACCCTAACCCTAACCCTAACCCTAACGCTAACCCTAACCCTAAACCTAACACTAACCCTAACCCTAACCCTAACTTGTTCCTAACAGGAACAAGTTTCCAACGAAAGAATGTAAATGAAAAGCACTACTTTGTAAACTGAATCACATGTGTGTCACTCGCTCAATTAGGAATACAGGAAAACCGAAAAGTGTTATATCGCACTGTATGGCACAGACACTAGTTTCCATCGAAAGAACAGAAAAGCAAAGCACAACTTTGTAAACTAAATCACATACGTGTCGCCCGTTCAATTATTACAACAGGAAAACTGAAAAGTGATATATCACACTGTACAGCACAGAAACAAGTTTCCAAGAAGAACAGAAACCCAAAGCACTACTTTGGAAACTAAATCACAAGTGTGTCGCTCGCTCAATTAGGAATAAAGGGAAACCGGAAAGTGTTATCTCACACTGTATGGCACAGAAACAAGTTTCCAAAGAAAGAACAGAAACGCAAAGCACAACTTTGTAAACTAAATGAAATACGTGTCGCCTGTTCAATTATTATAAGAGGAAAACTGAAAAGTGATATAACACACTGTACAGCACAGGAACATGTTTCCATCAAAAGAACAGAAACGCAAAGCACAACTTTGTAAACTAATTCACATACGTGTCGCCTGTTCAATTATTATAAGAGGAAAACTGAAAAGTGATATAACCCTAACCCTAACCCTAACCCTAAGGCCCTAACCCAACCCTAACCCCTAACCCTAACCCTAACCCTAACCCTAACCCTAACCCTAACCCCTAACCCTAACCCTAACCCTAACCCTAACCCTAACGCTAACCCTAACCCTAACCCTAACCCTAACCCTAACCCTAACCCTAACCCTAACTTGTTCCTAACAGGAACAAGTTTCCAACGAAAGAATGTAAATGAAAAGCACTACTTTGTAAACTGAATCACATGTGTGTCACTCGCTCAATTAGGAATACAGGAAAACCGAAAAGTGTTATATCGCACTGTACGGCACAGAAACTATTTTCCATCGAAAGAACAGAATAGCAAAGCACAACTTTGTAAACTAAATCACATACGTGTCGCCCGTTCAATTATTACAACAGGAAAACTGAAAAGTGATATATCACACTGTACAGCACAGAAACAAGTTTCCAAGAAGAACAGAAACCCAAAGCACTACTTTGTAAACTAAATCACAAGTGTGTCGCTCGCTCAATTAGGAATACAGGGAAACCGGAAAGTGTTATCTCACACTGTATGGCACAGAAACAAGTTTCCAAAGAAAGAACAGAAACGCAAAGCACAACTTTGTAAACTAAATGAAATACGTGTCGCCTGTTCAATTATTATAAGAGGAAAACTGAAAAGTGATATAACACACTGTACAGCACAGGAACATGTTTCCATCAAAAGAACAGAAACGCAAAGCACAACATTGTAAACTAATTCACATACGTGTCGCCTGTTCAATTATTATAAGAGGAAAACTGAAAAGTGATATAACACACTGTAAAGCACAGGAACATGTTTCCTTCGAAAGAACAGAAACGCAAAGCACAACTTTGTAAACTAATTCACATACGTGTCGCCTGTTCAATTATTGTAACAGGAAAACTGAAAAGTGATATATCACATTGTACAGCACAGGAACAAGTTTCAAATGAAAGAACAAAAAAGAAAATCACTAATTTGTAAACTAAATCACATGTGTGTCGCTCGCTTCATTAGGAATACAGGAAAACTGAAAAGTAATATATCTCACTGTACAGCACAAGAACAAGTTTCCAACGAAAGAACAGAAAAGTAAAGCACTACTTTTAAACAGAATCACCTGTGTGTCGCTCGCTCAATTAGGAATACAGGAAAACTGAAAAGTGTTATCTCGCACTGTACGGCACAGAAACATGTTTCCATTGAAAGAACAGAAACGTAAAGCACAACTTTGTAAACTAATTCACATATGTGTCGCCTGTTCAATTATTATAACAGGAAAACTGAAAAGTGATATAACCCTAACCCTAACCCTAACCCTAAGGCCCTAACCCAACCAAAACCCCTAACCCTAACCCTAACCCTAACCCTAACCCTAACCCTAACCCTAACCCCTAACCCTAACCCTAACCCTAACCCTAACCCTAATGCTAACCCTAACCCTAACCCTAACCCTAACCCTAACCCTAACCCTAACTTGTTCCTAACAGGAACAAGTTTCCAATGAAAGAATGTAAATGAAAAGCACTACTTTGTAAACTGAATCACATGTGTGTCACTCGCTCAATTAGGAGTACAGGAAAACCGAAAAGTGTTATATCGCACTGTACGGCACAGAAACTATTTTCCATCGAAAGAACAGAAAAGCAAAGCACAACTTTGTAAACTAAATCACATAAGTGTCGCCCGTTCAATTATTACAACAGGAAAACTGAAAAGTGATATATCACACTGTACAGCACAGAAACAAGTTTCCAAGAAGAACAGAAACCCAAAGCACTACTTTGGAAACTAAATCACAAGTGTGTCGCTCGTTCAATTAGGAATACAGGGAAACCGGAAAGTGTTATCTCACACTGTATGGCACAGAAACAAGTTTCCAAAGAAAGAACAGAAACGCAAAGCACATCTTTGTAAACTAAATGAAATACGTGTCGCCTGTTCAATTATTATAAGAGGAAAACTGAAAAGTGATATAACACACTGTACACTACAGGAACATGTTTCCATCAAAAGAACAGAAACGCAAAGCACAACTTTGTAAACTAATTCACATACGTGTCGCCTGTTCAATTATTATAACAGGAAAACTGAAGTGATATAACCCTAACCCTAACCCTAACCCTAAGGCTCTAACCCTAACCCTAACCCTAACCCTAACCTTAACCCTAACCCCTAACCCTAACCCTAACCCTAACCCCTAACCCTAACCCTAACCCTAACCCTAACCCTAACGCTAACCCGATCCCTTACCCAGCCCTAACCCTAACCCTAACCCTAACCCTAACTTGCTCCTAACAGGAACAAGTTTCCAACGAAAGAACGTAAATGAAAAGCACTACTTTGTAAACTGAATCACATGTGTGTCACTCGCTCAATTAGGAATACAGGAAAACCGAAAAGTGTTATATCGCACTGTACGCCACAGAAATTAGTTTCCATCGAAAGAACAGAAAAGCAAAGCACAACTTTGTAAACTAAATCACATACGTGTCGCCCGTTTAATTATTACAACAGGAAAACTGAAAAGTGATATATCACACTGTACAGCACAGAAACAAGTCTCCAAGAAGAACAGAAACCAAAAGAACTACTTTGTAAACTGAATCACATGTGTGTCGTTCGCTCAATTAGGAATACAGGGAAACTGAAAGTGTTATCTCACACTGTATGGCACAGAAACAAGTTTCCAAAGAAAGAACAGAAACGCAAAGCACAACTTTGTAAAATAAATGACATACGTGTCGCCTGTTTAATTATTGTAAGAGGAAAACTGAAAAGTGATATAACACACTGTACAGCACAGGAACATGTTTCCATCGAAAGAACAGAAACGCAAAGCACAACTTTGTAAACTAATTCACATACGTGTCGCCTGTTCAATTATTATAACAGGAAAACTGAAAAGTGATATAACCCTAACACTAACCCTAACGATAAGGCCCTAACCCTAACCCTAACCCTAACCCTAACCCCTAACCCTAACCCTAACCCTAACCCTAACCCTATCCCTTACCCAGCCCTAACCTAACCCTAACCCTAACCCTAACCCTAACCCTAACCCTAACCCTAACTTCTTCCTAAAAGGAACAAGTTTCCAACGAAAGAATGTAAATGAAAAGCACTACTTTGTAAACTGAATCACATATGTGTCACTCGCTCAATTAGGAATACAGGAAAACCGAAAAGTATTATCTCGCACTGTAATGCACAGAAACTAGTTTCCATCGAAAGAACAGAAAAGCAAAGCACAACTTTGTGAACTAAATCACATACGTGTCGCCCATTCAATTATTACAACAGGAAAACTGAAAATTGATATATCACCCTGTACAGCACAGAAACAATTTTCCAAGAAGAACAGAAACCCAAAACACTACTTTGTAAACTAAATCACATGTGTGTCGCTTGCTCAATTAGGAATACAGGGAAACCGAAAAGTGTTATCTCACACTGTATGGCACAGAAACAAGTTTCCAAAGAAAGAACAGAAACGCAAAGCACAACTTTGTAAACTAACTGAAATACGTGTTGCCTGTTCAATTATTATAAGAGGAAAACTGAAAAGTGATATAACAGACTGTACAGCACAGGAACATGTTTCCATCGAAAGAACAGAAACGCAAAGCACAACTTTGTAAACTAATTCACATACGTGTTGCCTGTTCAATTATTGTAACAGGAAAACTAAAAAGTGATATATCACATTGTACAGCACAGGAACAAGTTTCAAATGAAAGAACAAAAAAGAAAATCACTAATTTGTAAACTAAATCACATGTGTGTCGCTCGCTTCATTAGGAATACAGGAAAACTGAAAAGTAATATATCTCACTGTACAGCACAAGAACAAGTTTCCAACGAAAGAACAGAAAAGCAAAGCACTACATTTAAACAGAATCACCTGTGTGTCGCTCGCTCAATTAGGAATACAGGAAAACTGAAAAGTGTTATATCGCACTGTATGGCACAGAAACTAGTTTCCATCGAAAGAACATAAAAAGCAAAGCACAACTTTGTAAACTAAATCACATACGTGTCGCCCGTTCAATTATGACAACAGGAAAACTGAAAAGTGATATATCACACTATACAGCACAGAAACAAGTTTCCAAGAAGAACAGAAACCAAAAGCACTACTTTGTAAACTAAATCACATGTGTGTCGCTCGCTCAATTAGGAATACAGGGAAACCGAAAAGTGTTATCTCACACTGTATGGCACAGAAACAAGTTTCCAAAAAAGAACAGAAACGCAAAGCACAACTTTGTAAACTAAATGACATACGTGTCGCCTGTTTAATTATTATAAGAGGAAAACTGAAAAGTGATATAACACACTGTACAGCACAGGAACATGTTTCCATCGAAAGAACAGAAATGCAAAGCACAACTTTGTAAACTAATTCACATACGTGTCGCCTGTTCAATTATTATAACAGGAAAACTGAAAAGTGATATAACCCTAACACTAACCCTAACCCTAAGGCCCTAACCCTAACACTAACCCTAACCCCTAACCCTAACCCTAACCATAACCCTAACCCTAACCCCTATTCCTAACCCTAACCCTAACCCTAACGCTAACCCTATCCCTTACCCAGCCCTAACCTAACCCTAACCCTAACCCTAACCCTAACCCTAACCCTAACCCTAACCCTAACTTGTTCCTAACAGGAACAAGTTTCCAACGAAAGAACGTAAATGAAAAGCACTACTTTGTAAACTGAATCACATGTGTGTCGCTTGCTTCATTAGGAATACAGGAAAACTGAAAAGTAATATATCTCACTGTACAGCACAAGAACAAGTTTCCAACGAAAGAACAGAAAAGCAAAGCACTACTTTTAAACAGAATCACCTGTGCGTCGCTCGCTCAATTAGGAATACAGGAAAACTGAAAAGTGTTATCTCGCACTGTACGGCACAGAAACAAGTTTCCATTGAAAGAACAGAAACCCAAAGCACAACTTTGTAAACTAATTCACATATGTGTTGCCTGTTCAATTATTATAACAGGAAAACTGAAAAGTGATATAACCCTAACCCTAACCCTAACCCTAAGGCCCTAACCCAACCCTAACCCCTAACCCTAACCCTAACCCCTAACCCTAACCCTAACCCTAACCCTAACCCTAACCCTAATGCTAACCCTAACCCTAACCCTAACCCTAACCCTAACTTGTTCCTAACAGGAACAAGTTTCCTAACAGGAACAAGTTTCCAACGAAAGAATGTAAATGAAAAGCACTACTTTGTAAACTGAATCACATGTGTGTCACTCGCTCAATTAGGAATACAGGAAAACCGAAAAGTGTTATCTCGCACTGTACGGCACAGAAACTATTTTCCATCGAAAGAACAGAAAAGCAAAGTACAACTTTGTAAACTAAATCACATACGTGTCGCCCGTTCAATTATTACAACAGGAAAACTGAAAAGTGATATATCACACTGTACAGCACAGAAACAAGTTTCCAAGAAGAACAGAAACCCAAAGCACTACTTTGGAAACTAAATCACAAGTGTGTCGCTCGTTCAATTAGGAATACAGGGAAACCGGAAAGTGTTATCTCACACTGTATGGCACAGAAACAAGTTTCCAAAGAAAGAACAGAAACGCAAAGCACAACATTGTAAACTAAATGACATACGTGTCGCCTGTTCAATTATTATAAGAGGAAAACTGAAAAGTGATATAACACACTGTAAAGCACAGGAACATGTTTCCATCGAAAGAACAGAAACGCAAAGCACAACTTTGTAAACTAATTCACATACGTGTCGCCTGTTCAATTATTGTAACAGGATAACTGAAAAGTGATATATCACATTGTACAGCACAGGAACAAGTTTCAAATGAAAGAACAAAAAAGAAAATCACTAATTTGTAAACTAAATCACATGTGTGTCGCTCGCTTCATTAGGAATACAGGAAAACTGAAAAGTAATATATCTCACTGTACAGCACAAGAACAAGTTTCCAACGAAAGAAAAGAAAAGTAAAGCACTACTTTTAAACAGAATCACCTGTGTGTCGCTCGCTCAATTAGGAATACAGGAAAACTGAAAAGTGTGATCTCGCACTGTACGGCACAGAAACAAGTTTCCATTGAAAGAACAGAAACGCAAAGCACAACTTTGTAAACTAATTCACATATGTGTCGCCTGTTCAATTATTATAACAGGAAAACTGAAAAGTGATATAACCCTAACCCTAACCCTAACCCTAAGGCCCTAACCCAACCAAAACCCCTAACCCTAACCCTAACCCTAACCCTAACCCTAACCCTAACCCCTAACCCTAACCCTAACCCTAACCCTAACCCTAACCCTAACCCTAATGCTAACCCTAACCCTAACCCTAACCCTAACCCTAACCCTAACTTGTTCCTAACAGGAACAAGTTTCCAACGAAAGAATGTAAATGAAAAGCACTACTTTGTAAACTGAATCACATGTGTGTCACTCGCTCAATTAGGAATTCAGGAAAACCGAAAAGTGTTATATCGCACTGTACGGCACAGAAACTATTTTCCATCGAAAGAACAGAAAAGCAAAGCACAACTTTGTAAACTAAATCACATACGTGTCGCCCGTTCAATTATTACAACAGGAAAACTGAAAAGTGATATATCACACTGTACAGCACAGAAACAATTTTCCTTGAAGAACAGAAACCCAAAGCACTACTTTGTAAACTAAATCACAAGTGTGTCGCTCGCTCAATTAGGAATACAGGGAAACCGGAAAGTGTTATCTCACACTTTATGGCACAGAAACAAGTTTCCAAAGAAAGAACAGAAACGGAAAGCACAACTTTGTAAACTAAATGAAATACGTGTCGCCTGTTCAATTATTATAAGAGGAAAACTGAAAAGTGATATAACACACTGTACAGCACAGGAACATGTTTCCATCAAAAGAACAGAAACGCAAAGCACAACATTGTAAACTAATTCACATACGTGTCGCCTGTTCAATTATTATAAGAGGAAAACTGAAAAGTGATATAACACACTGTAAAGCACAGGAACATGTTTCCTTCGAAAGAACAGAAACGCAAAGCACAACTTTGTAAACTAATTCACATACGTGTCGCCTGTTCAATTATTGTAACAGGAAAACTGAAAAGTGATATATCACATTGTACAGCACAGGAACAAGTTTCAAATGAAAGAACAAAAAAGAAAATCACTAATTTGTAAACTAAATCACATGTGTGTCGCTCGCTTCATTAGGAATACAGGAAAACTGAAAAGTAATATATCTCACTGTACAGCACAAGAACAAGTTTCCAACGAAAGAACAGAAAAGTAAAGCACTACTTTTAAACAGAATCACCTGTGTGTCGCTCGCTCAATTAGGAATACAGGAAAACTGAAAAGTGTTATCTCGCACTGTACGGCACAGAAACATGTTTCCATTGAAAGAACAGAAACGTAAAGCACAACTTTGTAAACTAATTCACATATGTGTCGCCTGTTCAATTATTATAACAGGAAAACTGAAAAGTGATATAACCCTAACCCTAACCCTAACCCTAAGGCCCTAACCCAACCAAAACCCCTAACCCTAACCCTAACCCTAACCCTAACCCTAACCCTAACCCTAACCCCTAACCCTAACCCTAACCCTAACCCTAACCCTAATGCTAACCCTAACCCTAACCCTAACCCTAACCCTAACCCTAACCCTAACTTGTTCCTAACAGGAACAAGTTTCCAATGAAAGAATGTAAATGAAAAGCACTACTTTGTAAACTGAATCACATGTGTGTCACTCGCTCAATTAGGAGTACAGGAAAACCGAAAAGTGTTATATCGCACTGTACGGCACAGAAACTATTTTCCATCGAAAGAACAGAAAAGCAAAGCACAACTTTGTAAACTAAATCACATAAGTGTCGCCCGTTCAATTATTACAACAGGAAAACTGAAAAGTGATATATCACACTGTACAGCACAGAAACAAGTTTCCAAGAAGAACAGAAACCCAAAGCACTACTTTGGAAACTAAATCACAAGTGTGTCGCTCGTTCAATTAGGAATACAGGGAAACCGGAAAGTGTTATCTCACACTGTATGGCACAGAAACAAGTTTCCAAAGAAAGAACAGAAACGCAAAGCACATCTTTGTAAACTAAATGAAATACGTGTCGCCTGTTCAATTATTATAAGAGGAAAACTGAAAAGTGATATAACACACTGTACACTACAGGAACATGTTTCCATCAAAAGAACAGAAACGCAAAGCACAACTTTGTAAACTAATTCACATACGTGTCGCCTGTTCAATTATTATAACAGGAAAACTGAAGTGATATAACCCTAACCCTAACCCTAACCCTAAGGCTCTAACCCTAACCCTAACCCTAACCCTAACCTTAACCCTAACCCCTAACCCTAACCCTAACCCTAACCCCTAACCCTAACCCTAACCCTAACCCTAACCCTAACGCTAACCCGATCCCTTACCCAGCCCTAACCCTAACCCTAACCCTAACCCTAACTTGCTCCTAACAGGAACAAGTTTCCAACGAAAGAACGTAAATGAAAAGCACTACTTTGTAAACTGAATCACATGTGTGTCACTCGCTCAATTAGGAATACAGGAAAACCGAAAAGTGTTATATCGCACTGTACGCCACAGAAATTAGTTTCCATCGAAAGAACAGAAAAGCAAAGCACAACTTTGTAAACTAAATCACATACGTGTCGCCCGTTTAATTATTACAACAGGAAAACTGAAAAGTGATATATCACACTGTACAGCACAGAAACAAGTCTCCAAGAAGAACAGAAACCAAAAGCACTACTTTGTAAACTGAATCACATGTGTGTCGTTCGCTCAATTAGGAATACAGGGAAACTGAAAGTGTTATCTCACACTGTATGGCACAGAAACAAGTTTCCAAAGAAAGAACAGAAACGCAAAGCACAACTTTGTAAACTAATTCACATACGTGTCGCCTGTTCAATTATTATAACAGGAAAACTGAAAAGTGATATAACCCTAACACTAACCCTAACCATAAGGCCCTAACCCTAACCCTAACCCTAACCCCTAACCCTAACCCTAACCCTAACCCTAACCCTATCCCTTACCCAGCCCTAACCTAACCCTAACCCTAACCCTAACCCTAACCCTAACCCTAACCCTAACTTCTTCCTAAAAGGAACAAGTTTCCAACGAAAGAATGTAAATGAAAAGCACTACTTTGTAAACTGAATCACATATGTGTCACTCGCTCAATTAGGAATACAGGAAAACCGAAAAGTATTATCTCGCACTGTAATGCACAGAAACTAGTTTCCATCGAAAGAACAGAAAAGCAAAGCACAACTTTGTGAACTAAATCACATACGTGTCGCCCATTCAATTATTACAACAGGAAAACTGAAAATTGATATATCACCCTGTACAGCACAGAAACAATTTTCCAAGAAGAACAGAAACCCAAAACACTACTTTGTAAACTAAATCACATGTGTGTCGCTTGCTCAATTAGGAATACAGGGAAACCGAAAAGTGTTATCTCACACTGTATGGCACAGAAACAAGTTTCCAAAGAAAGAACAGAAACGCAAAGCACAACTTTGTAAACTAACTGAAATACGTGTTGCCTGTTCAATTATTATAAGAGGAAAACTGAAAAGTGATATAACAGACTGTACAGCACAGGAACATGTTTCCATCGAAAGAACAGAAACGCAAAGCACAACTTTGTAAACTAATTCACATACGTGTTGCCTGTTCAATTATTGTAACAGGAAAACTAAAAAGTGATATATCACATTGTACAGCACAGGAACAAGTTTCAAATGAAAGAACAAAAAAGAAAATCACTAATTTGTAAACTAAATCACATGTGTGTCGCTCGCTTCATTAGGAATACAGGAAAACTGAAAAGTAATATATCTCACTGTACAGCACAAGAACAAGTTTCCAACGAAAGAACAGAAAAGCAAAGCACTACATTTAAACAGAATCACCTGTGTGTCGCTCGCTCAATTAGGAATACAGGAAAACTGAAAAGTGTTATATCGCACTGTATGGCACAGAAACTAGTTTCCATCGAAAGAACATAAAAAGCAAAGCACAACTTTGTAAACTAAATCACATACGTGTCGCCCGTTCAATTATGACAACAGGAAAACTGAAAAGTGATATATCACACTATACAGCACAGAAACAAGTTTCCAAGAAGAACAGAAACCAAAAGCACTACTTTGTAAACTAAATCACATGTGTGTCGCTCGCTCAATTAGGAATACAGGGAAACCGAAAAGTGTTATCTCACACTGTATGGCACAGAAACAAGTTTCCAAAAAAGAACAGAAACGCAAAGCACAACTTTGTAAACTAAATGACATACGTGTCGCCTGTTTAATTATTATAAGAGGAAAACTGAAAAGTGATATAACACACTGTACAGCACAGGAACATGTTTCCATCGAAAGAACAGAAATGCAAAGCACAACTTTGTAAACTAATTCACATACGTGTCGCCTGTTCAATTATTATAACAGGAAAACTGAAAAGTGATATAACCCTAACACTAACCCTAACCCTAAGGCCCTAACCCTAACACTAACCCTAACCCCTAACCCTAACCCTAACCATAACCCTAACCCTAACCCCTATCCCTAACCCTAACCCTAACCCTAACGCTAACCCTATCCCTTACCCAGCCCTAACCTAACCCTAACCCTAACCCTAACCCTAACCCTAACCCTAACCCTAACCCTAACTTGTTCCTAACAGGAACAAGTTTCCAACGAAAGAACGTAAATGAAAAGCACTACTTTGTAAACTGAATCACATGTGTGTCGCTTGCTTCATTAGGAATACAGGAAAACTGAAAAGTAATATATCTCACTGTACAGCACAAGAACAAGTTTCCAACGAAAGAACAGAAAAGCAAAGCACTACTTTTAAACAGAATCACCTGTGCGTCGCTCGCTCAATTAGGAATACAGGAAAACTGAAAAGTGTTATCTCGCACTGTACGGCACAGAAACAAGTTTCCATTGAAAGAACAGAAACCCAAAGCACAACTTTGTAAACTAATTCACATATGTGTTGCCTGTTCAATTATTATAACAGGAAAACTGAAAAGTGATATAACCCTAACCCTAACCCTAACCCTAAGGCCCTAACCCAACCCTAACCCCTAACCCTAACCCTAACCCCTAACCCTAACCCTAACCCTAACCCTAACCCTAACCCTAACCCTAACCCTAACCCTAACCCTAACCCTAACCCTAATGCTAACCCTAACCCTAACCCTAACCCTAACCCTAACTTGTTCCTAACAGGAACAAGTTTCCTAACAGGAACAAGTTTCCAACGAAAGAATGTAAATGAAAAGCACTACTTTGTAAACTGAATCACATGTGTGTCACTCGCTCAATTAGGAATACAGGAAAACCGAAAAGTGTTATCTCGCACTGTACGGCACAGAAACTATTTTCCATCGAAAGAACAGAAAAGCAAAGTACAACTTTGTAAACTAAATCACATACGTGTCGCCCGTTCAATTATTACAACAGGAAAACTGAAAAGTGATATATCACACTGTACAGCACAGAAACAAGTTTCCAAGAAGAACAGAAACCCAAAGCACTACTTTGGAAACTAAATCACAAGTGTGTCGCTCGTTCAATTAGGAATACAGGGAAACCGGAAAGTGTTATCTCACACTGTATGGCACAGAAACAAGTTTCCAAAGAAAGAACAGAAACGCAAAGCACAACATTGTAAACTAAATGACATACGTGTCGCCTGTTCAATTATTATAAGAGGAAAACTGAAAAGTGATATAACACACTGTAAAGCACAGGAACATGTTTCCATCGAAAGAACAGAAACGCAAAGCACAACTTTGTAAACTAATTCACATACGTGTCGCCTGTTCAATTATTGTAACAGGATAACTGAAAAGTGATATATCACATTGTACAGCACAGGAACAAGTTTCAAATGAAAGAACAAAAAAGAAAATCACTAATTTGTAAACTAAATCACATGTGTGTCGCTCGCTTCATTAGGAATACAGGAAAACTGAAAAGTAATATATCTCACTGTACAGCACAAGAACAAGTTTCCAACGAAAGAAAAGAAAAGTAAAGCACTACTTTTAAACAGAATCACCTGTGTGTCGCTCGCTCAATTAGGAATACAGGAAAACTGAAAAGTGTGATCTCGCACTGTACGGCACAGAAACAAGTTTCCATTGAAAGAACAGAAACGCAAAGCACAACTTTGTAAACTAATTCACATATGTGTCGCCTGTTCAATTATTATAACAGGAAAACTGAAAAGTGATATAACCCTAACCCTAACCCTAACCCTAAGGCCCTAACCCAACCAAAACCCCTAACCCTAACCCTAACCCTAACCCTAACCCTAACCCTAACCCCTAACCCTAACCCTAACCCTAACCCTAACCCTAACCCTAACCCTAATGCTAACCCTAACCCTAACCCTAACCCTAACCCTAACCCTAACTTGTTCCTAACAGGAACAAGTTTCCAACGAAAGAATGTAAATGAAAAGCACTACTTTGTAAACTGAATCACATGTGTGTCACTCGCTCAATTAGGAATTCAGGAAAACCGAAAAGTGTTATATCGCACTGTACGGCACAGAAACTATTTTCCATCGAAAGAACAGAAAAGCAAAGCACAACTTTGTAAACTAAATCACATACGTGTCGCCCGTTCAATTATTACAACAGGAAAACTGAAAAGTGATATATCACACTGTACAGCACAGAAACAAGTTTCCAAGAAGAACAGAAACCCAAAGCACTACTTTGGAAACTAAATCACAAGTGTGTCGCTCCTTCAATTAGGAATACAGGGAAACCGGAAGTGTTATCTCACACTGTATGGCACAGAAACAAGTTTCCAAAGAAAGAACAGAAACGCAAAGCACAACTTTGTAAACTAACTGAAATACGTGTCGCTGTTTAATTATTGTAAGAGGAAAACTGAAAAGTGATATAACACACTGTACAGCACAGGAACATATTTCCATCGAAAGAACAGAAACGCAAAGCACAACTTTGTAAACTAATTCACATACGTGTCGCCTGTTCAATTATTATAACAGGAAAACTGAAAAGTGATATAACCCTAACACTAACCCTAACCCTAAGGACCTAACCCTAACACTAACCCTAACCCCTAACCCTAACCCTAACCCTAACCCTAACACTAACACTAACCCTAACCCCTAACCCTAACCCTAACCCTAACGCTAACCCTATCCCTTACCCAGCCCTAACCTAACCCTAACCCTAACCCTAACCCTAACCCTAACCCTAACCCTAACGAAAGAATGTAAATGAAAAGCACTACTTTGTAAACTGAATCACATATGTGTCACTCGCTCAATTAGGAATACAGGAAAACCGAAAAGTATTATCTCGCACTGTAATGCACAGAAACTAGTTTCCATCGAAAGAACAGAAAAGCAAAGCACAACTTTGTAAACTAAATCACATACGTGTCGCCCATTCAATTATTACGACAGGAAAACTGAAAAGTGATATATCACCCTGTACAGCACAGAAACAATTTTCCAAGAAGAACAGAAACCCAAAACACTACTTTGTAAACTAAATCACATGTGTGTCGCTCGCTCAATTAGGAATACAGGGAAACCGAAAAGTGTTATCTCACACTGTATGGCACAGAAACAAGTTTCCAAAGAAAGAACAGAAACGCAAAGCACAACTTTGTAAACTAACTGAAATACGTGTCGCCTGTTCAATTATTATAAGAGGAAAACTGAAAAGTGATATAACACACTGTACAGCACAGGAACATGTTTCCATCGAAAGAACAGAAACGCAAAGCACAACTTTGTAAACTAATTCACATACGTGTCGCCTGTTCAATTATTGTAACAGGAAAACTAAAAAGTGATATATCACATTGTACAGCACAGGAACAAGTTTCAAATGAAAGAACAAAAAAGAAAATCACTAATTTGTAAACTAAATCACATGTGTGTCGCTCGCTTCATTAGGAATACAGGAAAACTGAAAAGTAATATATCTCACTGTACAGCACAAGAACAAGTTTCCAACGAAAGTACAGAAAAGCAAAGCACTATATTTAAACAGAATCACCTGTGTGTCGCTCGCTCAATTAGGAATACAGGAAAACTGAAAAGTGTTATATCGCACTGTATGGCACAGAAACTAGTTTCCATCGAAAGAACATAAAACGCAAAGCACAACTTTGTAAACTAAATCACATACGTGTCGCCCGTTCAATTATGACAACAGGAAAACTGAAAAGTGATATATCACACTGTACAGCACAGAAACAAGTTTCCAAGAAGAACAGAAACCAAAAGCACTACTTTGTAAACTAAATCACATTTGTGTCGCTCGCTCAATTAGGAATACAGGGAAACCGAAAAGTGTTATCTCACACTGTATGGCACAGAAACAAGTTTCCAAAAAAGAACAGAAACGCAAAGCACAACTTTGTAAACTAAATGACATACGTGTCGCCTGTTTAATTATTATAAGAGGAAAACTGAAAAGTGATATAACACTCTGTACAGCACAGGAACATGTTTCCATCGAAAGAACAGAAACCCAAAGCACAACTTTGTAAACTAATTCACATATGTGTTGCCTGTTCAATTATTATAACAGGAAAACTGAAAAGTGATATAACCCTAACCCTAACCCTAACCCTAAGGCCCTAACCCAACCCTAACCCCTAACCCTAACCCTAACCCTAACCCTAACCCCTAACCCTAACCCTAACCCTAACCCTAACCCTAACCCTAACCCTAATGCTAACCCTAACCCTAACCCTAACCCTAACCCTAACCCTAACCCCTAACCCTAACCCTAACCATAACCCTAACCCTAACCCCTATCCCTAACCCTAACCCTAACCCTAACGCTAACCCTATCCCTTAACCAGCCCTAACCTAACCCTAACCCTAACCCTAACCCTAACCCTAACCCTAACCCTAACCCTAACCCTAACTTGTTCCTAACAGGAACAAGTTTCCAACGAAAGAACGTAAATGAAAAGCACTACTTTGTAAACTGAATCACATGTGTGTCGCTTGCTTCATTAGGAATACAGGAAAACTGAAAAGTAATATATCTCACTGTACAGCACAAGAACAAGTTTCCCACGAAAGAACAGAAAAGCAAAGCACTACTTTTAAACAGAATCACCTGTGTGTCGCTCGCTCAATTAGGAATACAGGAAAACTGAAAAGTGTTATCTCGCACTGTACGGCACAGAAACAAGTTTCCATTGAAAGAACAGAAACCCAAAGCACAACTTTGTAAACTAATTCACATATGTGTTGCCTGTTCAATTATTATAACAGGAAAACTGAAAAGTGATATAACCCTAACCCTAACCCTAACCCTAAGGCCCTAACCCAACCATAACCCCTAACCCTAACCCTAACCCTAACCCTAACCCCTAACCCTAACCCTAACCCCTAACCCTAACCCTAACCCTAACCCTAACCCTGATGCTAACCCTAACCCTAACCCTAACCCTAACCCTAACCCTAACCCTAACTTGTTCCTAACAGGAACAAGTTTCCTAACAGGAACAAGTTTCCAACGAAAGAATGTAAATGAAAAGCACTACTTTGTAAACTGAATCACATGTGTGTCACTCGCTCAATTAGGAATACAGGAAAACCGAAAAGTGTTATCTCGCACTGTACGGCACAGAAACTATTTTCCATCGAAAGAACAGAAAAGCAAAGTACAACTTTGTAAACTAAATCACATACGTGTGGCCCGTTCAATTATTACAACAGGAAAACTGAAAAGTGATATATCACACTGTACAGCACAGAAACAAGTTTCCAAGAAGAACAGAAACCCAAAGCACTACTTTGGAAACTAAATCACAAGTGTGTCGCTCGTTCAATTAGGAATACAGGGAAACCGGAAAGTGTTATCTCACACTGTATGGCACAGAAACAAGTTTCCAAAGAAAGAACAGAAACGCAAAGCACAACATTGTAAACTAAATGACATACGTGTCGCCTGTTCAATTATTATAAGAGGAAAACTGAAAAGTGATATAACACACTGTAAAGCACAGGAACATGTTTCCATCGAAAGAACAGAAACGCAAAGCACAACTTTGTAAACTAATTCACATACGTGTCGCCTGTTCAATTATTGTAACAGGAAAACTGAAAAGTGATATATCACATTGTACAGCACAGGAACAAGTTTCAAATGAAAGAACAAAAAAGAAAATCACTAATTTGTAAACTAAATCACATGTGTGTCGCTTGCTTCATTAGGAATACAGGAAAACTGAAAAGTAATATATCTCACTGTACAGCACAAGAACAAGTTTCCAACGAAAGAACAGAAAAGTAAAGCACTACTTTTAAAAAGAATCACCTGTGTGTCGCTTGCTCAATTAGGAATACAGGAAAACTGAAAAGTGTGATCTCGCACTGTACGGCACAGAAACAAGTTTCCATTGAAAGAACAGAAACGCAAAGCACAACTTTGTAAACTAATTCACATATGTGTCGCCTGTTCAATTATTATAACAGGAAAACTGAAAAGTGATATAACCCTAACCCTAACCCTAACCCTAAGGCCCTAACCCAACCAAAACCCCTAACCCTAACCCTAACCCTAACCCTAACCCTAACCCCTAACCCTAACCCTAACCTTAACCCTAACCCTAACCCTAATGCTAACCCTAACCCTAACCCTAACCCTAACTTGTTCCTAACAGGAACAAGTTTCCAACGAAAGAATGTAAATGAAAAGCACTACTTTGTAAACTGAATCACATGTGTGTCACTCGCTCAATTAGGAATACAGGAAAACCGAAAAGTGTTATATCGCACTGTACGGCACAGAAACTATTTTCCATCGAAAGAACAGAAAAGCAAAGCACCACTTTGTAAACTAAATCACATAAGTGTCGCCCGTTCAATTATTACAATAGGAAAACTGAAAAGTGATATATCACACTGTACAGCACAGAAACAAGTTTCCAAGAAGAACAGAAACCCAAAGCACTACTTTGGAAACTAAATCACAAGTGTGTCGCTCGTTCAATTAGGAATACAGGGAAACCGGAAAGTGTTATCTCACACTGTATGGCACAGAAACAAGTTTCCAAAGAAAGAACAGAAACGCAAAGCACATCTTTGTAAACTAAATGAAATACGTGTCGCCCTTTCAATTATTATAAGAGGAAAACTGAAAAGTGATATAACACACTGTACACTACAGGAACATGTTTCCATCAAAAGAAAAGAAACGCAAAGCACAACTTTGTAAACTAATTCACATACGTGTCGCCTGTTCAATTATTATAACAGGAAAACTGAAAAGTGATATAACCCTAACCCTAACCCTAACCCTAAGGCTCTAACCCTAACCCTAACCCTAACCCTAACCCTAACCCCTAACCCTAACCCTAACCCTAACCCCTAACCCTAACCCTAACGCTAACCCTATCCCTTACCCAGCCCTAACCTAACCCTAACCCTAACCCTAACCCTAACCCTAACCCTAACTTGTTCCTAAAAGGAACAAGTTTCCAACGAAAGAATGTAAATGAAAAGCACTACTTTGTAAACTGAATCACATATGTGTCACTCGCTCAATTAGGAATACAGGAAAACAGAAAAGTATTATCTCGCACTGTAATGCACAGAAACTAGTTTCCATCGAAAGAACAGAAAAGCAAAGCACAACTTTGTAAACTAAATCACATACGTGTCGCCCATTCAATTATTACAACAGGAAAACTGAAAAGTGATATATCACACTGTACAGCACAGAAACAATTTTCCAAGAAGAACAGAAACCCAAAACACTACTTTGTAAACTAAATCACATGTGTGTCGCTCGCTCAATTAGGAATACAGGGAAACCGAAAAGTGTTATCTCACACTGTATGGCACAGAAACAAGTTTCCAAAGAAAGAACAGAAACGCAAAGCACAACTTTGTAAACTAACTGAAATACGTGTCGCCTGTTCAATTATTATAAGAGGAAAACTGAAAAGTGATATAACACACTGTACATCACAGGAACATGTTTCCATCAAAAGAACAGAAACGCAAAGCACAACTTTGTAAACTAATTCACATACGTGTCGCCTGTTCAATTATTATAAGAGGAAAACTGAAAAGTGATATAACACACTGTACAGCACAGGAACATGTTTCCATCGAAAGAACAGAAACGCAAAGCACAACTTTGTAAACTAATTCACATACGTGTCGCCTGTTCAATTATTGTAACAGGAAAACTAAAAAGTGATATATCACATTGTACAGCACAGGAACAAGTTTCAAATGAAAGAACAAAAAAGAAAATCACTAATTTGTAAACTAAATCAAATGTGTGTCGCTCGCTTCATTAGGAATACAGGAAAACTGAAAAGTAATATATCTCACTGTACAGCACAAGAACAAGTTTCCAACGAAAGAACAGAAAAGCAAAGCACTACTTTTAAACAGAATCACCTGTGTGTCGCTCACTCAATTAGGAATACAGGAAAACTGAAAAGTGTTATATCGCACTGTACGGCACAGAAACTAGTTTCCATCGAAAGAACATAAAAAGCAAAGCACAACTTTGTAAACTAAATCACATACGTGTCGCCCGTTCAATTATGACAACAGGAAAACTGAAAAGTGATATATCACACTGTACAGCACAGAAACAAGTTTCCAAGAAGAACAGAAACCAAAAGCACTACTTTGTAAACTAAATCACATGTGTGTCGCTCGCTCAATTAGGAATACAGGGAAACCGAAAAGTGTTATCTCACACTGTATGGCACAGAAACAAGTTTCCAAAAAAGAACAGAAACGCAAAGCACAACTTTGTAAACTAAATGACATACGTGTCGCCTGTTTAATTATTATAAGAGGAAAACTGAAAAGTGATATAACACACTGTACAGCACAGGAACATGTTTCCATCGAAAGAACAGAAATGCAAAGCACAACTTTGTAAACTAATTCACATACGTGTCGCCTGTTCAATTATTATAACAGGAAAACTGAAAAGTGATATAACCCTAACACTAACCCTAACCCTAAGGCCCTAACCCTAACACTAACCCTAACCCCTAACCCTAACCCTAACCATAACCCTAACCCTAACCCCTATCCCTAACCCTAACCCTAACCCTAACGCTAACCCTATCCTTTACCCAGCCCTAACCTAACCCTAACCCTAACCCTAACCCTAACCCTAACCCTAACCCTAACCCTAACTTGTTCCTAACAGGAACAAGTTTCCAACGAAAGAACGTAAATGAAAAGCACTACTTTGTAAACTGAATCACATGTGTGTCGCTTGCTTCATTAGGAATACAGGAAAACTGAAAAGTATTATATCTCACTGTACAGCACAAGAACAAGTTTCCAACGAAAGAACAGAAAAGCAAAGCACTACTTTTAAACAGAATCACCTGTGTGTCGCTCGCTCAATTAGGAATACAGGAAAACTGAAAAGTGTTATCTCGCACTGTACGGCACAGAAACAAGTTTCCATTGAAAGAACAGAAACCCAAAGCACAACTTTGTAAACTAATTCACATATGTGTTGCCTGTTCAATTATTATAACAGGAAAACTGAAAAGTGATATAACCCTAACCCTAACCCTAACCCTAAGGCCCTAACCCAACCCTAACCCCTAACCCTAACACTAACACTAACCCTAACCCTAACCCCTAACCCTAACCCTAACCCTAACCCTAACCCTAACCCTAACCCTAACCCTAATGCTAACCCTAACCCTAACCCTAACCCTAACCCTAACCCTAACCCTAACTTGTTCCTAACAGGAACAAGTTTCCTAACAGGAACAAGTTTCCAACGAAAGAATGTAAATGAAAAGCACTACTTTGTAAACTGAATCACATGTGTGTCACTCGCTCAATTAGGAATACAGGAAAACCGAAAAGTGTTATCTCGCACTGTAATGCACAGAAACTAGTTTCCATCGAAAGAACAGAAAAGCAAAGCACAACTTTGTAAACTAAATCACATACGTGTCACCCGTTCAATTATTACAACAGGAAAACTGAAAAGTGATATATCACACTGTACAGCACAGAAACAAGTTTCCAAGAAGAACAGAAACCCAAAGCACTACTTTGGAAACTAAATCATAAGTGTGTCGCTCGTTCAATTAGGAATACAGGGAAACCGGAAAGTGTTATCTCACACTGTACGGCACAGAAACAAGTTTCCAAAGAAAGAACAGAAACGCAAAGCACAACTTTGTAAACTAAATGAAATACGTGTCGCCTGTTCAATTATTATAAGAGGAAAACTGAAAAGTGATATAACACACTGTACAGCACAGGAACATGTTTCCATCAAAAGAACAGATACGCAAAGCACAACTTTGTAAACTAATTCACATACGTGTCGCCTGTTCAATTATTATAAGAGGAAAACTGAAAAGTGATATAACACACTGTACAGCACAGGAACATGTTTCCATCGAAAGAACAGAAAAGCAAAGCACAACTTTGTAAACCAATTCACATACGTGTCGCCTGTTCAATTATTGTAACAGGAAAACTGAAAAGTGATATATCACATTGTACAGCACAGGAACAAGTTTCAAATGAAAGAACAAAAAATAAAATCACTAATTTGTAAACAGAATCACCTGTGTGTCGCTCGCTCAATTAGGAATACAGGAAAACTGAAAAGTGTTATCTCGCACTGTACGGCACAGAAACACGTTTCCATTGAAAGAACAGAAACGCAAAGCACAACTTTGTAAACTAATTCACATATGTGTCGCCTGTTCAATTATTATAACAGGAAAACTGAAAAGTGATATAACCCTAACCCTAACCCTAACCCTAAGGCCCTAACCCAACCCTAACCCCTAACCCTAACCCTAACCCTAACCCTAACCCTAACCCCTAACCCTAACCCTAACCCTAACCCTAACCCTAACCCTAACGCTAACCCTAACCCTAACCCTAACCCTAACCCTAACTTGTTCCTAACAGGAACAAGTTTCCTAACAGGAATAAGTTTCCAACGAAAGAATGTAAATGAAAAGCACTACTTTGTAAACTGAATCACATGTGTGTCACTCACTCGATTAGGAATACAGGAAATCCGAAAAGTGTTATCTCGCACGGTACGGCACAGAAACAAGTTTCCATTGAAAGAACAGAAACCCAAAGCACAACTTTGTAAACTAATTCACATACGTGTCGCCTGTTCAATTATTATAAGAGGAAAACTGAAAAGTGATATAAAACACTTTACAGCACAGGAATATGTTTTCATCGAAAGAACAGAAAAGCAAAGCACAACTTTGTAAACTAAATCACATACGTGTCGCCCGTTCAATTATTACAACAGGAAAACTGAAAAGTGATATATCACACTGTACAGCACAGAAACAAGTTTCCAAGAAGAACAGAAACCCAAAGCACTACTTTGTAAACTAAATCACAAGTGTGTCACTCACTCAATTAGGAATACAGGGAAACCGGAAAGTGTTATCTCACACTGTATGGCACAGAAACAAGTTTCCAAAGAAAGAACAGAAACGCAAAGCACAACTTTGTAAACTAATTCACATACGTGTCGCCTGTTCAATTATTATAACAGGAAAACTGAAAAGTGATATAACACACTGTACAGCACAGGAACATGTTTCCATCGAAAGAACAGAAACGCAAAGCACAACTTTGTAAACTAATTCACATACGTGTCGCCTGTTCAATTATTATAACAGGAAAACTGAAAAGTGATATATCATATTGTACAGCACAGCATCA
Organism: Meriones unguiculatus; assembly: GCF_030254825.1. Lineage (NCBI taxonomy): Eukaryota > Metazoa > Chordata > Mammalia > Rodentia > Muridae > Meriones > Meriones unguiculatus. The sequence continues at coordinate 3,810,676 of NC_083366.1, forward strand.
TGTTTCAAATGAAAGAACAAAAAAGAAAATCACTAATTTGTGAACTAAATCACATGTGTGTCGCTCGCTCCATTAGGAATACAGGAAAACTGAACAGTTATATATCTCACTGTACAGCACAAGAACAAGTTTCCAACGATAGAACAGAAAAGCAAAGCACTACTTTTAAACAGAATCACCTGTGTGTTGCTCGCTCAATTAGGAATACAGGGAAACCGGAAAGTGTTATCTCACACTGTATGGCACAGAAACAAGTTTCCAAAGAAAGAACAGAAACGCAAAGCACAACTTTGTAAACTAATTCACATATGTGTCGCCTGTTCAATTATTATAACAGGAAAACTAAAAAGTGATATAACCCTAACCCTAACCCTAACCCTAAGGCCCTAACCCAACCCTAACCCCTAACCCTAACACTAACACTAACCCTAACCCTAACCCCTAACCCTAACCCTAACCCTAACCCTAACCCTAACCCTAACCCTAACCCTAATGCTAACCCTAACCCTAACCCTAACCCTAACCCTAACCCTAACCCTAACTTGTTCCTAACAGGAACAAGTTTCCTAACAGGAACAAGTTTCCAACGAAAGAATGTAAATGAAAAGCACTAATTTGTAAACTGAATCACATGTGTGTCACTCGCTCAATTAGGAATACAGGAAAACCGAAAAGTGTTATCTCGCACTGTAATGCACAGAAACTAGTTTCCATCGAAAGAACAGAAAAGCAAAGCACAACTTTGTAAACTAAATCACATACGTGTCACCCGTTCAATTATTACAACAGGAAAACTGAAAAGTGATATATCACACTGTACAGCACAGAAACAAGTTTCCAAGAAGAACAGAAACCCAAAGCACTACTTTGGAAACTAAATCATAAGTGTGTCGCTCGTTCAATTAGGAATACAGGGAAACCGGAAAGTGTTATCTCACACTGTACGGCACAGAAACAAGTTTCCAAAGAAAGAACAGAAACGCAAAGCACAACTTTGTAAACTAAATGAAATACGTGTCGCCTGTTCAATTATTATAAGAGGAAAACTGAAAAGTGATATAACACACTGTACAGCACAGGAACATGTTTCCATCAAAAGAACAGATACGCAAAGCACAACTTTGTAAACTAATTCACATACGTGTCGCCTGTTCAATTATTATAAGAGGAAAACTGAAAAGTGATATAACACACTGTACAGCACAGGAACATGTTTCCATCGAAAGAACAGAAAAGCAAAGCACAACTTTGTAAACCAATTCACATACGTGTCGCCTGTTCAATTATTGTAACAGGAAAACTGAAAAGTGATATATCACATTGTACAGCACAGGAACAAGTTTCAAATGAAAGAACAAAAAATAAAATCACTAATTTGTAAACAGAATCACCTGTGTGTCGCTCGCTCAATTAGGAATACAGGAAAACTGAAAAGTGTTATCTCGCACTGTACGGCACAGAAACACGTTTCCATTGAAAGAACAGAAACGCAAAGCACAACTTTGTAAACTAATTCACATATGTGTCGCCTGTTCAATTATTATAACAGGAAAACTGAAAAGTGATATAACCCTAACCCTAACCCTAACCCTAAGGCCCTAACCCAACCCTAACCCCTAACCCTAACCCTAACCCTAACCCTAACCCTAACCCCTAACCCTAACCCTAACCCTAACCCTAACCCTAACCCTAACGCTAACCCTAACCCTAACCCTAACCCTAACCCTAACTTGTTCCTAACAGGAACAAGTTTCCTAACAGGAATAAGTTTCCAACGAAAGAATGTAAATGAAAAGCACTACTTTGTAAACTGAATCACATGTGTGTCACTCGCTCGATTAGGAATACAGGAAATCCGAAAAGTGTTATCTCGCACGGTACGGCACAGAAACAAGTTTCCATTGAAAGAACAGAAACCCAAAGCACAACTTTGTAAACTAATTCACATACGTGTCGCCTGTTCAATTATTATAAGAGGAAAACTGAAAAGTGATATAAAACACTTTACAGCACAGGAATATGTTTTCATCGAAAGAACAGAAAAGCAAAGCACAACTTTGTAAACTAAATCACATACGTGTCGCCCGTTCAATTATTACAACAGGAAAACTGAAAAGTGATATATCACACTGTACAGCACAGAAACAAGTTTCCAAGAAGAACAGAAACCCAAAGCACTACTTTGTAAACTAAATCACAAGTGTGTCACTCACTCAATTAGGAATACAGGGAAACCGGAAAGTGTTATCTCACACTGTATGGCACAGAAACAAGTTTCCAAAGAAAGAACAGAAACGCAAAGCACAACTTTGTAAACTAATTCACATACGTGTCGCCTGTTCAATTATTATAACAGGAAAACTGAAAAGTGATATAACACACTGTACAGCACAGGAACATGTTTCCATCGAAAGAACAGAAACGCAAAGCACAACTTTGTAAACTAATTCACATACGTGTCGCCTGTTCAATTATTATAACAGGAAAACTGAAAAGTGATATATCATATTGTACAGCACAGCATCATGTTTCAAATGAAAGAACAAAAAAGAAAATCACTAATTTGTGAACTAAATCACATGTGTGTCGCTCGCTCCATTAGGAATACAGGAAAACTGAACAGTTATATATCTCACTGTACAGCACAAGAACAAGTTTCCAACGATAGAACAGAAAAGCAAAGCACTACTTTTAAACAGAATCACCTGTGTGTTGCTCGCTCAATTAGGAATACAGGGAAACCGGAAAGTGTTATCTCACACTGTATGGCACAGAAACAAGTTTCCAAAGAAAGAACAGAAACGCAAAGCACAACTTTGTAAACTAATTCACATATGTGTCGCCTGTTCAATTATTATAACAGGAAAACTAAAAAGTGATATAACCCTAACCCTAACCCTAACCCTAAGGCCCTAACCCAACCCTAACCCCTAACCCTAACACTAACACTAACCCTAACCCTAACCCCTAACCCTAACCCTAACCCTAACCCTAACCCTAACCCTAACCCTAACCCTAATGCTAACCCTAACCCTAACCCTAACCCTAACCCTAACCCTAACCCTAACTTGTTCCTAACAGGAACAAGTTTCCTAACAGGAACAAGTTTCCAACGAAAGAATGTAAATGAAAAGCACTAATTTGTAAACTGAATCACATGTGTGTCACTCGCTCAATTAGGAATACAGGAAAACCGAAAAGTGTTATCTCGCACTGTAATGCACAGAAACTAGTTTCCATCGAAAGAACAGAAAAGCAAAGCACAACTTTGTAAACTAAATCACATACGTGTCACCCGTTCAATTATTACAACAGGAAAACTGAAAAGTGATATATCACACTGTACAGCACAGAAACAAGTTTCCAAGAAGAACAGAAACCCAAAGCACTACTTTGGAAACTAAATCACAAGTGTGTTGCTCGTTCAATTAGGAATACAGGGAAACCGGAAAGTGTTATCTCACACTGTACGGCACAGAAACAAGTTTCCAAAGAAAGAACAGAAACGCAAAGCACAACTTTGTAAACTAAATGAAATACGTGTCGCCTGTTCAATTATTATAAGAGGAAAACTGAAAAGTGATATAACACACTGTACAGCACAGGAACATGTTTCCATCAAAAGAACAGATACGCAAAGCACAACTTTGTAAACTAATTCACATACGTGTCGCCTGTTCAATTATTATAAGAGGAAAACTGAAAAGTGATATAACACACTGTACAGCACAGGAACATGTTTCCATCGAAAGAACAGAAAAGCAAAGCACAACTTTGTAAACCAATTCACATACGTGTCGCCTGTTCAATTATTGTAACAGGAAAACTGAAAAGTGATATATCACATTGTACAGCACAGGAACAAGTTTCAAATGAAAGAACAAAAAAGAAAATCACTAATTTGTAAACAGAATCACCTGTGTGTCGCTCGCTCAATTAGGAATACAGGAAAACTGAAAAGTGTTATCTCGCACTGTACGGCACAGAAACACGTTTCCATTGAAAGAACAGAAACGCAAAGCACAACTTTGTAAACTAATTCACATATGTGTCGCCTGTTCAATTATTATAACAGGAAAACTGAAAAGTGATATAACCCTAACCCTAACCCTAACCCTAAGGCCCTAACCCAACCCTAACCCCTAACCCTAACCCTAACCCTAACCCTAACCCTAACCCCTAACCCTAACCCTAACCCTAACCCTAACCCTAACCCTAACCCTAACCCTAACCCTAACGCTAACCCTAACCCTAACCCTAACCCTAACCCTAACTTGTTCCTAACAGGAACAAGTTTCCTAACAGGAATAAGTTTCCAACGAAAGAATGTAAATGAAAAGCACTACTTTGTAAACTGAATCACATGTGTGTCACTCGCTCGATTAGGAATACAGGAAATCCGAAAAGTGTTATCTCGCACTGTACGGCACAGAAACAAGTTTCCATTGAAAGAACAGAAACCCAAAGCACAACTTTGTAAACTAATTCACATACGTGTCGCCTGTTCAATTATTATAAGAGGAAAACTGAAAAGTGATATAAAACACTTTACAGCACAGGAATATGTTTTCATCGAAAGAACAGAAAAGCAAAGCACAACTTTGTAAACTAAATCACATACGTGTCGCCCGTTCAATTATTACAACAGGAAAACTGAAAAGTGATATATCACACTGTACAGCACAGAAACAAGTTTCCAAGAAGAACAGAAACCCAAAGCACTACTTTGTAAACTAAATCACAAGTGTGTCACTCACTCAATTAGGAATACAGGGAAACCGGAAAGTGTTATCTCACACTGTATGGCACAGAAACAAGTTTCCAAAGAAAGAACAGAAACGCAAAGCACAACTTTGTAAACTAATTCACATACGTGTCGCCTGTTCAATTATTATAACAGGAAAACTGAAAAGTGATATAACACACTGTACAGCACAGGAACATGTTTCCATCGAAAGAACAGAAACGCAAAGCACAACTTTGTAAACTAATTCACATACGTGTCGCCTGTTCAATTATTATAACAGGAAAACTGAAAAGTGATATATCATATTGTACAGCACAGCATCATGTTTCAAATGAAAGAACAAAAAAGAAAATCACTAATTTGTGAACTAAATCACATGTGTGTCGCTCGCTCCATTAGGAATACAGGAAAACTGAACAGTTATATATCTCACTGTACAGCACAAGAACAAGTTTCCAACGATAGAACAGAAAACCAAAGCACTACTTTTAAACAGAATCACCTGTGTGTTGCTCGCTCAATTAGGAATACAGGGAAACCGGAAAGTGTTATCTCACACTGTATGGCACAGAAACAAGTTTCCAAAGAAAGAACAGAAACGCAAAGCACAACTTTGTAAACTAATTCACATATGTGTCGCCTGTTCAATTATTATAACAGGAAAACTAAAAAGTGATATAACCCTAACCCTATCCCTAACCCTAAGGCCCTAACCCTAACCCTAACCCTAACCCCAACCCCTAACCCTAACCCTAACCCTAACCCTAACTCTAACCCTAACCCTAACCCTAACCCTAACCCTAACCCTAACTTGTTCCTAACAGGAACAAGTTTCCTAACAGGAACAAGTTTCCAACGAAAGAATGTAAATGAAAAGCACTACTTTGTAACCTGAATCATATGTGTATCACTCGCTCAATTAGGAATACAGGAAATCCGAAAAGTGTTATCTCGCACTGTACGGCACAGAAACTAGTTTCCATCGAAAGAACAGAAAAGCAAAGCACAACTTTGTAAACTAAATCACATACGTGTCGCCCGTTCAATTATTACAACAGGAAAACTGAAAAGTGATATATCACACTGTACAGCACAGAAACAAGTTACCAAGAAGAACAGAAACCCAAAGCACTACTTTGTAAACTAAATCACAAGTGTGTCGCTCGCTCAATTAGGAATACAGGGAAACCGGAAAGTGTTATCTCACACTGTATGGCACAGAAACAAGTTTCCAAAGAAAGAACATAAACGCAAAGCACAACTTTGTTAACTAATTCACATACGTGTCGCCTGTTCAATTAGTATAAGAGGAAAACTGAAAAGTGATATAACACACTGTACAGCACAGGAACATGTTTCCATCGAAAGAACAGAAACGCAAAGCACAACTTTGTAAACTAATTCACATACGTGTCGCCTGTTCAATTATTATAACAGGAAAACTGAAAAGTGATATATCACATTGTACAGCACAGGAACAAGTTTCAAATGAAAGAACAAAAAAGAAAATCACTAATTTGTAAACTAATTCACATATGTGTCGCCTGTTCAATTATTATAACAGGAAAACTAAAAAGTGATATAACCCTAACCCTAACCCTAACCCTAAGGCCCTAACCCTAACCCTAACCCTAACCCCAACCCCTAACCCTAACCCTAACCCTAACCCTAACCCCTAAACCTAACCCTAACCCTAACCCTAACCCTAACCCTAACGCTAACCCTATCACTTACCCATCCCTAACCCTAACCCTAACCCTAACCCTAACCCTAACACTAACCCTAACCCTAACCCTAACTTGTTCCTAACAGGAACAAAAAGTGATATAACCCTAACCCTAACCCTAACCCTAAGGCCCTAACCCTAACCCTAACCCTAACCCCAACCCCTAACCCTAACCCTAACCCTAACCCTAACCCTAACCCTAACTTGTTCCTAACAGGAACAAGTTTCCAACGAAAGAACGTAAATGAAAAGCACTACTTTGTAAACTGAATCACATGTGTGTCACTCGCTCAATTAGGAATACAGGAATACCGAAAAGTGTTATATCGCACTTTACAACACAGAAACTAGTTTCCATCGAAAGAAGAGAAAAGCAAAGCACAACTTTGTAAACTAAATCACATACATGTCGCCCGTTCAATTATTACAAAAGGAAAACTGAAAAGTGATATATCACACTGTAGAGCACAGAAACAAGTTTCCAAAACAGAAACCCAAAGCACTACTTTGTAAACTAAATAACAAGTGTGTCGCTCGCTCAATTAGGAATACAGGGAAACCGGAAAGTGTTATCTCACACTGTATGGCACATAAACAAGTTTCCAAAGAAAGAACAGAAACGCAAAGCACAACTTTGTAAACTAATTCACATACGTGTCGCCTGTTCAATTATTATAAGAGGAAAACTGAAAAGTGATATAACACACTGTACAGCACAGGAACATGTTTCCATCGAAAGAACAGAAACGCAAAGCACAACTTTGTAAACTAATTCACATACGTGTCGCCTGTTCAATTATTATAACAAGAAAATTGAAAAGTGATATAACCCTAACACTAACCCTAACCCTAAGGCCCTAACCCTAACACTAACCCTAACCCCTAACACTAACCCTAACCCTAACCCCTAACCCTAACTCTAACCCTAACTCTAACCCTAACCCTAACGCTAACCCTATCCCTTACCCAGCCCTAAGCTAACCCTAACCCTAACTCTAACCCTAAACCTAACCCTAACTTGTTCCTAACAGGAACAAGTTTCCTAACAGGAACAAGTTTCCAACGAAAGAATGTAAATGAAAAGCACTACTTTGTAAACTGAATCACATGTGTGTCACTCGCTCAATTAGGAATACAGGAAAACCGAAAAGTGTTATCTCGCACTGTACAGCACAGAAACTAGTTTCCATCGAAAGAACAGAAAAGCAAAGCACAACTTTGTAAACTAAATCACATACATGTCGCCCGTTCAATTATTACAACAGGAAAACTGAAAAGTGATATATCACACTGTAGAGCACAGAAACAAGTTTCCAAGAAGAACAGAAACCAAAAGCACTACTTTGTAAACTAAATCACATGTGTGTCGCTCGCTCAATTAGGAATACAGGGAAACCGAAAAGTGTTATCTCACACTGTATGGCACAGAAACATGTTTCCAAAGAAAGAACAGAAACGGAAAGCACAACTTTGTAAACTAAATGAAACACGTGTCGCCTGTTTAATTATTATAAGAGGAAAACTGAAAAGTGATATAACACACTGTACAGCACAGGAACATGTTTCCATCGAAAGAACAGAAACGCAAAGCACAACTTTGTAAACTAATTCACATACGTGTCGCCTGTTCAATTATTATAACAGGAAAACTGAAAAGTGATATAACCCTAACACTAACCCTAACTCTAAGGCCCTAACCCTAACACTAACCCTAACCCCTAACCCTAACCCTAACCCTAACTCTAACCCAAACCCCTAACCCTAAACCTAACCCTAACCCTAACCCTAACCCTATCCCTTACCCAGCCCTAACCCTAACCCTAACCCTAACTTGTTCCTAACAGGAACAAGTTTCCCCGAAAGAACATAAATGAAAAGCACTACTTTGTAAACTGAATCACATGTGTGTCACTCGCTCAATTAGGAATACAGGAAAACCGAAAAGTGTTATCTCGCACTGTAATGCACAGAAACTAGTTTCCATCGAAAGAACAGAAACGCAAAGCACAACTTTGAGAACTAATTCACATACGTGTCGCCTGTTCAATTATTCTAAGAGGAAAACTGAAAAGTGATATAACACACTGTACAGCACAGGAACATGTTTCCATCGAAAGAACAGAAACGCAAAGCACAACTTTGTAAACTAATTCACATACGTGTCGCCTGTTCAATTATTATAACAGGAAAACTGAAAAGTGATATATCACATTGTACAGCACAGGAACAAGTTTCAAATGAAAGAACAAAAAAGAAAATCACTAATTTGTAAACTAAATCACATGTGTGTCGCTCGCTCCATTAGGAATACAGGAAAACTGAACAGTAATATATCTCACTGTACAGCACAAGAACAAGTTTCCAACGAAAGAACAGAAAAGCAAAGCACTACTTTTAAACAGAATCACCTGTGTGTTGCTCGCTCAATTAGGAATACAGGAAAAGTGAAAAGTGTTATCTCGCACTGAACGGCACAGAAACAAGTTTCCATTGAAAGAACAGAAAGGCAAAGCACAACTTTGTAAACTAATTCACATACGTGTCGCCTGTTCAATTATTATAACAGGAAAACTGAAAAGTGATATAATCGTAACCCTAACCCTAACCCTAAGGCCCTAACCCTAACCCTAACCCTAACCCCTAACCCTAACCCTAACCCTAACCCTAACCCTAACCCTAACCCTATCCCTTACCCAGCCCTAACCCTAACCCTACCCCTAACCCTAACCCTAACCCTAACCCTAACCCGAACTCTAACTTGTTCCTAACAGGAACAAGTTTCCAACGAAAGAACGTAAATGAAAAGCATTACTTTGTAAACTGAATCACATGTGTGTCACTCGCTCAATTAGGAATACAGGAAAACCGAAAAGTGTTATATCGCACTGTACTGCACAGAAACTAGTTTCCATCGAAAGAACAGAAAAGCAAAGCACAACTTTGTAAACTAAATCACATACGTGTCGCCCGTTCAATTATTACAACAGGAAAACTGAAAAGTGATATATCACACTGTACAGCACAGAAACAAGTTTCCAAGAACAGAAACCCAAAGCACTACTTTGTAAACTAAATAACAAGTGTGTCGCTCGCTCAATTAGGAATACAGGGAAACCGGAAAGTGTTATCTCACACTGTATGGCACATAAACAAGTTTCCAAAGAAAGAACAGAAACGCAAAGCACAACTTTGTAAACTAATTCACATACGTGTCGCCTGTTCAATTATTATAAGAGGAAAACTGAAAAGTGATATAACACACTATACAGCACAGGAACATGTTTCCATCGAAAGAACAGAAACGCAAAGCACAACTTTGTAAACTAATTCACATACGTGTCGCCTGTTCAATTATTATAACAAGAAAACTGAAAAGTGATATAACCCTAACACTAACCCTAACACTAAGGCCCTAACCCTAACACTAACCCTAACCCCTAACCCTAACCCTAACCCTAACCCCTAACCCTAACTCTAACCCTAAACCTAACGCTAACCCTATCCCTTACCCAGCCCTAACCTAACCCTAACCCTAACCCTAACCCTAACCCTAACCCTAACCCTAACCCTAACTTGTTCCTAACAGGAACAAGTTTCCTAACAGGAACAAGTTTCCAACGAAAGAATGTAAATGAAAAGCACTACTTTGTAAACTGAATCACATGTGTGTCACTTGCTCAATTAGGAATACAGGAAAACCGAAAAGTGTTATCTCGCACTGTACGGCACAGAAACTAGTTTCCATCGAAAGAACAGAAAAGCAAAGCACCACTTTGTAAACTAAATCACATACGTGTCGCCCGTTCAATTATTACAACAGGAAAACTGAAAAGTGATATATCACACTGTACAGCACAGAAACAAGTTTCCAAGAAGAACAGAAACCCAAAGCACTACTTTGTAAACTAAATCACAAGTGTGTCGCTCACTCAATTAGGAATACAGGGAAACCGGAAAGTGTTATCTCACACTGTATGGCACAGAAACAAGTTTCCAAAGAAAGAACAGAAACGCAAAGCACAACTTTGTAAACTAAATGACATACGTGTCGCCTGTTCAATTATTATAAGAGGAAAACTGAAAAGTGATATAACACACTGTACAGCACAGGAACATGTTTCCATCGAAAGAACAGAAACGCAAAGCACAACTTTGTAAACTAATTCACATACGTGTCGCCTGTTCAATTATTATAACAGGAAAACTGAAAAGTGATATATCACATTGTACAGCACAGGAACAAGTTTCAAATGAAAGAACAAAAAAGAAAATCACTAATTTGTAAACTAAATCACATGTGTGTCGCTCGCTCCATTAGGAATACAGGAAAACTGAACAGTAATATATCTCACTGTACAGCACAAGAACAAGTTTCCAACGAAAGAACAGAAAAGCAAAGCACTACATTTAAACAGAATCACCTGTGTGTCGCTCGCTCAATTAGGAATACAGGAAAACTGAAAAGTGTTATCTCGCCCTGTACGGCACAGAAACAAGTTTCCATTGAAAGAACAGAAACGCAAAGCACAACTTTGTAAACTAATTCACATATGTGTCGCTTGTTCAATTATTATAACAGGAAAACTGAAAAGTGATATAACCCTAACCCTAACCCTAACACTAAGGCCCTAACCCTAACCCTAACCCTAACCCTAACCCTAACGCTAACCCTATCCCTTACCCAGCCCTAACCCAAACCCTAACCCAAACCCTAACCCTAACCCTAACCCTAACCCTAACTTTTTCCTAACAGGAACAAGTTTCCAACGAAAGAACGTAAATGAAAAGCACTACTTTGTAAACTGAATCACATGTGTGTCACTCGCTCAATTAGGAATACAGGAAAACCGAAAAGTGTTATATCGCACTGTACGGCACAGAAACTAGTTTCAATCGAAAGAACAGAAAAGCAAAGCACAACTTTGTAAACTAAATCACATACGTGTCACCCGTTCAATTATTACAACAGGAAAACTGAAAAGTGATATATCACACTGTACAGCACAGAAACAAGTTTCCGAGAAGAACAGAAACCAAAAGCACTACTTTGTAAACTAAATCATATGTGTGTCGCTCGCTCAATTAGGAATACAGGGAAACGGAAAAGTGTTATCTCACACTGTATGGCACAGAAACAAGTTTCCATTGAAAGAACAGAAACGCAAAGCACAACTTTGTAAACTAATTCACATACGTGTCGCCTGTTCAATTATTATAAGAGGAAAACTGAAAAGTGATAAAACACACTGTACAGCACAGGAACATGTTTCCATCGAAAGAACAGAAACGCAAAGCACAACTTTGTAAACTAATTCACATACGTGTCGCCTGTTCAATTATTATAACAGGAAAACTGAAACGTGATATATCACATTGTACAGCACAGGAACAAGTTTCAAATGAAAGAACAAAAAAGAAAATCACTAATTTGTAAACTAAATCACATGTGTGTCGCTCGCTCCATTAGGAATACAGGAAAACTGAACAGTAATATATCTCACTGTACAGCACAAGAACAAGTTTCCAACGAAAGAACAGAAAAGCAAAGCACTACTTTTAAACAGAATCACCTGTGTGTTGCTCGCTCAATTAGGAATACAGGGAAACCGAAAAGTGTTATCTCACACTGTATGGCACAGAAACAAGTTTCCAAAGAAAGAACAGAAACGCAAAGCACAACTTTGTAAACTAAATGAAATACGTGCCGCCTGTTCAATTATTATAAGAGGAAAACTGAAAAGTGATATAACACACTGTACAGCACAGGAACATGTTTCCATCAAAAGAACAGAAACGCAAAGCACAACTTTGTAAACTAATTCACATACGTGTCGCCTGTTCAATTATTATAAGAGGAAAACTGAAAAGTGATATAACACACTGTACAGCACAGGAACATGTTTCCATCGAAAGAACAGAAACGTAAAGCACAACTTTGTAAACAAATTCACATACGTGTCGCCTGTTCAATTATTGTAACAGGAAAACTGAAAAGTGATATATCACATTGTACAGCACAGGAACAAGTTTCAAATGAAAGAACAAAAAAGAAAATCACTAATTTGTAAACTAAATCACATGTGTGTCGCTCGCTTCATTAGGAATACAGGAAAACTGAAAAGTAATATATCTCACTGTACAGCACAAGAACAAGTTTCCAGCGAAAGAACAGAAAAGCAAAGCACTACTTTTAAACAGAATCACCTGTGTGTCGCTCACTCAATTAGGAATACAGGAAAACTGAAAAGGGTTATTTCGCACTGTATGGCACAGAAACAAGTTTCCATTGAAAGAACAGAAACGCAAAGCACAACTTTGTAAACTAATTCACATATGTGTCTTCTGTTCAATTATTATAACAGGAAAACTGAAAAGTTATATAACCCTAACCCTAACCCTAATCCTAAGGCCCTAACCCTAACCCCAACCCCTAACCCTAACCCTAACCCCTAACCCTAACCCTAACCCTAACGCCAACCCCTAACCCTAACCCTAACCCTAACGCTAACCCTAACCCTAACCCTAACCCTAACCCTAACCCTAACCCTAACCCTAACCCTAACTTTTTCCTAACAGGAACAAGTTTCCTAACAGGAACAAGTTTCCAACGAAAGAATGTAAATGAAAAGCACTACTTTGTAAACTGAATCACATGTGTGTCACTCGCTCAATTAGGAATACAGGAAAACCGAAAAGTGTTATATCGCACTGTACGGCACAGAAACTAGTTTCCATCAAAAGAACAGAAAAGCAAAGCACAACTTTGTAAACTAAATCACATACGTGTCGCCCGTACAATTATTACAACAGGAAAACTGAAAAGTGATATATCACACTGTACAGCACAGAAACAAGTTTCCAAGAAGAACAGAAACCCAAAGCACTACTTTGTAAACTAAATAACAAGTGTGTCGCTCGCTCAATTCGGAATACAGGGAAACCTGAAAGTGTTATCTCACACTGTATGGCACAGAAACAAGTTTCCAAAGAAAGAACAGAAACGCAAAGCACAACTTTGTAAACTAATTCACATACGTGTCGCCTGTTCAATTATTATAAGAGGAAAACTGAAAAGTGATAAAACACACTGTACAGCACAGGAACATGTTTCCATCGAAAGAACAGAAACGCAAAGCACAACTTTGTAAACTAATTCACATACTTGTCGCCTGTTCAATTATTATAACAGGAAAACTGAAAAGTGATATATCACATTGTACAGCACAGGAACAAGTTTCAAATGAAAGAACAAAAAAGAAAATCACTAATTTGTAAACTAAATCACATGTGTGTCGCTCGCTCCATTAGGAATACAGGAAAACTGAACAGTAATATATCTCACTGTACAGCACAAGAACAAGTTTCCAACGAAAGAACAGAAAAGCAAAGCACTACTTTTAAACAGAATCACCTGTGTGTCGCTCGCTCAATTAGGAATACAGGGAAACCGAAAAGTGTTATCTCACACTGTATGGCACAGAAACAAGTTTCCAAAGAAAGAACAGAAACGCAAAGCACAACTTTGTAAACTAAATGAAATACGTGCCGCCTGTTCAATTATTATAAGAGGAAAACTGAAAAGTGATATAACACACTGTACAGCACAGGAACATGTTTCCATCAAAAGAACAGAAACGCAAAGCACAACTTTGTAAACTAATTCACATATGTGTCGCCTGTTCAATTATTATAAGAGGAAAACTGAAAAGTGATATAACACACTGTACAGCACAGGAACATGTTTCCATCGAAAGAACAGAAACGCAAAGCACAACTTTGTAAACAAATTCACATACGTGTCCCCTGGTCAATTATTGTAACAGGAAAACTGAAAAGTGATATATCACATTGTACAGCACAGGAACAAGTTTCATATGAAAGAACAAAAAAGAAAATCACTAATTTGTAAACTAAATCACATGTGTGTCGCTCGCTTCATTAGGAATACAGGAAAACTGAAAAGTAATATATCTCACTGTACAGCACAAGAACAAGTTTCCAAAGAAAGAACAAAAAAGCAAAGCACTACTTTTAAACAGAATCACCTGTGTGTCGCACACTCAATTAGGAATACAGGAAAACTGAAAAGTGTTATCTCGCACTGTACGGCACAGAAACAAGTTTCCATTGAAAGAACAGAAACGCAAAGCACAACTTTGTAAACTAATTCACATATGTGTCGCCTGTTCAATTATTATAACAGGAAAACTGAAAAGTGATATAACCCTAACCCTAACCCTAACCCAAAGGCCCTAACCCTAACACTAACCCTAACCCTAACCCTAACGCCTAACCCTAACCCTAACCCTAACCCTAACCCTAAACCTAATGCTAACCCTATCCCTTACCCAGCTCTAACCCTAACCCTAACCCTAACCCTAACCCTAACCCTAAACCTAACCCTAACTTGTTCCTAACAAGAACAACTTTCCAACGAAAGAACGTAAATGAAAAGCAATACTTTGTAAACTGAATCACATGTGTGTCACTCACACAATTAGGAATACAGGAAAACCGAAAAGTGTTATATCGCACTGTACGGCACAGAAACTAGTTTCCATCGAAAGAACAGAAAAGCAAAGCATAACTTTGTAAACGAAATCACATACCTTTCGCCCGTTTAATTATTACAACAGGAAAACTGAAAAGTGATATATCACACTGTACAGCACAGAAACAAGTTTCCAAGAAGAACAGAAACCAAAAGCACTACTTTGTAAACTAAATCACATGTGTGTCGCTCGTTCAATTAGGAATACAGGGAAACCGAAAAGTGTTATCTCACACTGTACGGCACAGAAACAAGTTTCCAAAGAAAGAACAGAAACGCAAAGCACAACTTTGTAATCTAAATGACATACGTGTCGCCTGTTCAATTATTATAACAGGAAAACTGAAAAGTGATATAACACACTGTACAGCACAGGAACATGTTTCCATCGAAAGAACAGAAACGCAAAGCACAACTTTGTAAACTAATTCACATACGTGTCGCCTGTTCAATTATTATAACAGGAAAACTGAAAAGTGATATATCACATTGTACAGCACAGGAACAAGTTTCAAATGAAAGAACAAAAAAGAAAATCACTAATTTGTAAACTAAATCACATATGTGTCGCTCACTCCATTAGGATTACAGGAAAACTGAAAAGTAATATATCTCACTGTACAGCACAAGAACAAGTTTCCAACGAAAGAACAGAAAAGCAAAGCACTATTTTAAACAGAATCACGTGTGTCGCTCGCTCAATTAGGAATACAGGAAAACTGAAAAGTGTTATCTCGCACTGTACGGCACAGAAACAAGTTTCCATTGAAAGAACATAAACGCAAAGCACAACTTTGTACACTAATTCACATATGTGTCGCCTGTTCAATTATTATAACAGGAACACTGAAAAGTGTTATATCACACTGTACAGCACAGAAACAAGTTTCCAAGAAGAACAGAAACCCAAAGCACTACTTTGTATACTAAATCACATGTGTGTTGCTCGCTCAATTAGGAATACAGGGAAACCGAAAAGTGTTATCTCGCCCTGTACGGCACAGAAACAAGTTTCCATTGAAAGAACAGAAACGCAAAGCACAACTTTGTAAACTAATTCACATATGTGTCACCTGTTCAATTATTATAACAGGAAAACTGAAAAGTGATATAACCCTAACCCTAACCCTAACCCTAAGGCCCTAACCCTAACCCTAACCCCTAACCCTAAACCTAACCCTAACCCCTAACCCTAACCCTAACCCTAACCCTAACCCTAACCCTAACGCTAACCCTATCCCTTACCCAGCCCTAACCCTAACCCTAACCCTAACTTGTTCCTAACAGGAACAAGTTTCCAATGAAAGAACGTAAATGAAAAGCACTACTTTGTAAACTGAATCACATGTGTGTCACTTGCTCAATTAGGAATACAGCAAACCCGAAAAGTGTTATCTCGCACTGTACGGCACAGAAACTAGTTTCCATCGAAAGAACAGAAAAGCAAAGCACAACTTTGTAAACTAAATCACATACGTGTCGCCCGTTCAATTATTACAACAGGAACACTGAAAAGTGATATATCACACTGTACAGCACAGAAACAAGTTTCCAAGAAGAACAGAAACCCAAAGCACTACTTTGTAAACTAAATCACATGTGTGTCGCTCGCTCAATTAGGAATACAGGGAAACCGAAAAGTGTTATCTCACACTGTATGGCACAGAAACAAGTTTCCAAAGAAAGAACAGAAACGGAAAGCACAACTTTGTAAACTAAATGACATACGTGTCGCCTGTTCAATTATTATAAGAGGAAAACTGAAAAGTGATATAACACACTGTACAGCACAGGAACATGTTTCCATTGAAAGAACAGAAACGCAAAGCACAACTTTGTAAACTAATTCACATATGTGTCGCCTGTTCAATTATTATAATAGGAAAACTGAAAAGTTATATAACCCTAACCCTAACCCTAACCCTAAGGCCCTAACCCTAACCCTAACCCTAACCCTAACCCTAACACTAACACTAACCCTAACACTAACACTAACCCTATCCCTTATCAAGCCCTAACCTAAACCTAACCCTAACCCTAACCCTAACCCTAACCCTAACTTGTTCCTAACAGGAACAAGTTTCCGAGGAAAGAATGTGAATGAAAAGCACTACTTTGTAAACTGAATCACATGTGTGTCACTCGCTCAATTAGGAATACAGGAAAACCGAAAAGTGTTATCTCGCACTGTACGGCACAGAAACTAGTTTCCATCGAAAGAACAGAAAAGCAAAGCACAACTTTGTAAACTAAATCACATATGTGTCGCCCGTTCAATTATTACAACAGGAAAACTGAAAAGTGATATATCACACTGTACAGCACAGAAACAAGTTTCCAAGAAGAACAGAAACCCAAAGCACTACTTTGTAAACTAAATCACATGGGTGTCGCTCACTCAATTAGGAATACAGGGAAACCGGAAAGTGTTATCTCACACTGTATGGCACAGAAACACGTTTCCAAAGAAAGAACAGAAACGCAAAGCACAACTTTGTAAACTAAATGACATACGTGTCGCCTGTTCAATTATTATAAGAGGAAAACTGAAAAGTGATATAACACACTGTACAGCACAGGAACATGTTTCCATCGAAAGAACAGAAACGCAAAGCACATCTTTGTAAACTAATTCACATACGTGTCGCCTGTTCAATTAATATAACAGGAAAACTGAAAAGTGATATATCACATTGTACAGCACAGGAACAAGTTTCAAATGAAAGAACAAAAAAGAAAATCACTAATTTGTAAACTAAATCACATATGTGTCGCTCACTCCATTAGGATTACAGGAAAACTGAAAAGTAATATATCTCACTGTACAGCACAAGAACAAGTTTACAACGAAAGAATAGAAAAGCAAAGCACTACTTTTAAACAGAATCACGTGTGTCGCTCGCTCAATTAGGAATACAGGAAAACTGAAAAGTGTTATCTCGCACTGTACGGCACAGAAACAAGTTTCCAATGAAAGAACAGAAACGCAAAGCACAACTTTGTAAACTAAATCACATAAGTGTCGCCCGTTCAATTATTACAACAGGAAAACTTAAAAGTGATATATCACACTGTACAGCACAGAAACAAGTTTCCAAGAAGAACAGAAACGCAAAGCACAACTTTGTAAACTAAATGAAATACGTGTCGCCTGTTCAATTATTATAAGAGGAAAACTGAAAAGTGATATAACACACTGTACAGCACAGGAACATGTTTCCATCGAAAGAACAGAAACGCAAAGCACAACTTTGTAAACTAATTCACATACGTGTCGCCTGTTCAATTATTGTAACAGGAAAACTGAAAAGTGATATATCACATTGTACAGCACAGGAACAAGTTTCAATTGAAAGAACAAAAAAGAAAATCACTAATTTGTAAACTAAATCACATGTGTGTCGCTCGCTTCATTAGGAATACAGGAAAACTGAAAAGTAATATATCTCACTGTACAGCACAAGAACAAGTTTCCAACGAAAGAACAGAAAAGCAAAGCACTATTTTAAACAGAATCACCTGTGTGTCGCTCGCTCAATTAGGAATACAGGAAAACTGAAAAGTGTTATCTCGCACTGTACGGCACAGAAACAAGTTTCCATTGAAAGAACAGAAACGCAAAGCACAACTTTGTAAACTAATTCACATATGTGTCGCCTGTTCAATTATTATAACAGGAAAACTGAAAAGTGATATAACCTTAACCCTAACCCTAACCCTAAGGCCCTAACCCAACCCTAACCCCTAACCCTAACCCTAACCCTAACCCTAACCCTAACTTTAACCCTAACCCCTAACCCTAACCCTAAACCTAACCCTAACCCCTAACCCTAACCCTAACCCTAACCCTAACCCTAACGCTAACCCTATCCCTTACCCAGCCCTAACCTAACCCTAACCCTAACCCTAACCCTAACTTGTTCCTAACAGGAACAAGTTTCCAACGAAAGAACAGAAAAGAAAAGCACTACTTTTAAACAGAATCACCTGTGTGTCACTCGCTCAATTAGGAATACAGGAAAACTGAAAAGTGTTATCTCGCACTGTACGGCACAGAAACAAGTTTCCATTGAAAGAACAGAAACGCAAAGCACAACTTTGTAAACTAATTCACATATGTGTCGCCTGTTCAATTATTATAACAGGAAAACTGAAAAGTGATATAACCCTAACCCTAACCCTAACCCTAAGGTCCTAACCCAACCCTAACCCCTAACCCTAACCCTAACCCTAACCCTAACCCTAACCCCTAACCCTAACCCTAACCCTAACCCTAACCCTAACCCTAACCCTAACCCTAACCCTAACTTGTTCCTAACAGGAACAAGTTTCCAACGAAAGAATGTAAATGAAAAGCACTACTTTGTAAACTGAATCACATGTGTGTCACTCGCTCAATTAGGAATACAGGAAAACCGAAAAGTGTTATCTCGCACTGTACGGCACAGAAACTAGTTTCCATCGAAAGAACAGAAAAGCAAAGCACAACTTTGTAAACTCAATCACATACGTGTCGCCCGTTCAATTATTACAACAGGAAAACTGAAAAGTGATATATCACACTGTACAGCACAGAAACAAGTTTCCAAGAAGAACAGAAACCCAAAGCACTACTTTGTAAACTAAATCACAAGTGTGTCGCTCACTCAATTAGGAATACAGGGAAACCGGAAAGTGTTATCTCACACTGTATGGCACAGAAACAAGTTTCCAAAGAAAGAACAGAAACGCAAAGCACAACTTTGTAAACTAAATGACATACGTGTCGCCTGTTCAATTATTTTAAGAGGAAAACTGAAAAGTGATATAACACACTGTACAGCACAGGAACATGTTTCCATCGAAAGAACAGAAACGCAAAGCACAACTTTGTAAACTAATTTACATACGTGTCGCCTGTTCAATTATTATAACAGGAAAACTGAAAAGTGATATATCACATTGTACAGCACAGGAACAAGTTTCAAATGAAAGAACAAAAAAGAAAATCACTAATTTGTAAACTAAATCACATGTGTGTCGCTCGCTCCATTAGGAATACAGGAAAACTGAACAGTAATATATCTCACTGTACAGCACAAGAACAAGTTTCCAACGAAAGAACAGAAAAGCAAAGCACTACATTTAAACAGAATCACCTGTGTGTCGCTCGCTCAATTAGGAATACAGGAAAACTGAAAAGTGTTATCTCGCACTGTATGGCACAGAAACAAGTTTCCATTGAAAGAACAGAAACGCAAAGCAAAACTTTGTAAACTAATTCACATATGTGTCGCCTGTTCAATTATTATAACAGGAA
Source organism: Meriones unguiculatus (assembly GCF_030254825.1). Lineage (NCBI taxonomy): Eukaryota > Metazoa > Chordata > Mammalia > Rodentia > Muridae > Meriones > Meriones unguiculatus. Next base: position 3,830,999 of record NC_083366.1, read on the forward strand.
AACTGAAAAGTGATATAACCCTAACCCTAACCCTAACACTAAGGCCCTAACCCTAACCCTAACCCTAACCCTAACCCTAACGCTAACCCTATCCCTTACCCAGCCCTAACCCAAACCCTAACCCAAACACTAACCCTAACCCTAACCCTAACCCTAACTTTTTCCTAACAGGAACAAGTTTCCAACGAAAGAACGTAAATGAAAAGCACTACTTTGTAAACTGAATCACATGTGTGTCACTCGCTCAATTAGGAATACAGTAAAACCGAAAAGTGTATTATCGCACTGTACGGCACAGAAACTAGTTTCCATCGAAAGAACAGAAAAGCAAAGCACAACTTTGTAAACTAAATCACATACGTGTCACCCGTTCAATTATTACAACAGGAAAACTGAAAAGTGATATATCACACTGTACAGCACAGAAACAAGTTTCCAAGAAGAACAGAATCCAAAAGCACTACTTTGTAAACTAAATCATATGTGTGTCGCTCGCTCAATTAGGAATACAGGGAAACGGAAAAGTGTTATCTCACACTGTATGGCACAGAAACAAGTTTCCATTGAAAGAACAGAAACGCAAAGCACAACTTTGTAAACTAATTCACATATGTGTCTTCTGTTCAATTATTATAACAGGAAAACTGAAAAGTGATATAACCCTAACCCTAACCCTAATCCTAAGGCCCTAACCCTAACCCTAACCCCTAACCCTAACCCTAACCCTAACGCCAACCCCTAACCCTAACCCTAACCCTAACCCTAACGCTAACCCTAACCCTAACCCTAACCCTAACCCTAACCCTAACCCTAACCCTAACTTTTTCCTAACAGGAACAAGTTTCCTAACAGGAACAAGTTTCCAACAAAAGAATGTAAATGAAAAGCACTACTTTGTAAACTGAATCACATGTGTGTCACTCGCTCAATTAGGAATACAGGAAAACCGAAATGTGTTATCTCGCACTGTACGGCACAGAAACTAGTTTCCATCGAAAGAACAGAAAAGCAAAGCACAACTTTGTAAACTAAATCACATACGTGTCGCCCGTACAATTATTACAACAGGAAAACGGTAAAGTGATATATCACACTGTACAGCACAGAAACAAGTTTCCAAGAAGAACAGAAACCCAAAGCACTACTTTGTAAACTAAATCACAAGTGTGTCGCTCGCTCAATTAGGAATACAGGGAAACCGGAAAGTGTTATCTCACACTGTATGGCACAGAAACAAGTTTCCAAAGAAAGAACAGAAACGCAAAGCACAACTTTGTAAACTAATTCACATACGTGTCGCCTGTTCAATTATTATAAGAGGAAAACTGAAAAGTGATAAAACACACTGTACAGCACAGGAACATGTTTCCATCGAAAGAACAGAAACGCAAAGCACAACTTTGTAAACTAATTCACATACGTGTCGCCTGTTCAATTATTATAACAGGAAAACTGAAAAGTGATATATCACATTGTACAGCACAGGAACAAGTTTCAAATGAAAGAACAAAAAAGAAAATCACTAATTTGTAAACTAAATCACATGTGTGTCGCTCGCTCCATTAGGAATACAGGAAAACTGAACAGTAATATATCTCACTGTACAGCACAAGAACAAGTTTCCAACGAAAGAACAGAAAAGCAAAGCACTACTTTTAAACAGAATCACCTGTGTGTCGCTCGCTCAATTAGGAATACAGGGAAACCGAAAAGTGTTATCTCACACTGTATGGCACAGAAACAAGTTTCCAAAGAAAGAACAGAAACGCAAAGCACAACTTTGTAAACTAAATGAAATACGTGCCGCCTGTTCAATTATTATAGGAGGAAAACTGAAAAGTGATATAACACACTGTACAGCACAGGAACATGTTTCCATCAAAAGAACAGAAACGCAAAGCACAACTTTGTAAACTAATTCACATACGTGTCGCCTGTTCAATTATTATAACAGGAAAACTGAAAAGTGATATATCACATTGTACAGCACAGGAACAAGTTTCAAATGAAAGAACAAAAAAGAAAATCACTAATTTGTAAACTAAATCACATGTGTGTCGCTCGCTCCATTAGGAATACAGGAAAACTGAACAGTAATATATCTCACTGTACAGCACAAGAACAAGTTTCCAACGAAAGAACAGAAAAGCAAAGCACTACTTTTAAACAGAATCACCTGTGTGTCGCTCGCTCAATTAGGAATACAGGGAAACCGAAAAGTGTTATCTCACACTGTATGGCACAGAAACAAGTTTCCAAAGAAAGAACAGAAACGCAAAGCACAACTTTGTAAACTAAATGAAATACGTGCCGCCTGTTCAATTATTATAGGAGGAAAACTGAAAAGTGATATAACACACTGTACAGCACAGGAACATGTTTCCATCAAAAGAACAGAAACGCAAAGCACAACTTTGTAAACTAATTCACATACGTGTCGCCTGTTCAATTATTATAAGAGGAAAACTGAAAAGTGATATAACACACTGTACAGCACAGGAACATGTTTCCATCGAAAGAACAGAAACGTAAAGCACAACTTTGTAAACAAATTCACATACGTGTCGCCTGTTCAATTATTGTAACAGGAAAACTGAAAAGTGATATATCACATTGTACAGCACAGGAACAAGTTTCAAATGAAAGAACAAAAAAGAAAATCACTAATTTGTAAACTAAATCACATGTGTGTCGCTCGCTTCATTAGGAATACAGGAAAACTGAAAAGTAATATATCTCACTGTACAGCACAAGAACAAGTTTCCAGCGAAAGAACAGAAAAGCAAAGCACTACTTTTAAACAGAATCACCTGTGTGTCGCTCACTCAATTAGGAATACAGGAAAACTGAAAAGGGTTATTTCGCACTGTATGGCACAGAAACAAGTTTCCATTGAAAGAACAGAAACGCAAAGCACAACTTTGTAAACTAATTCACATATGTGTCTTCTGTTCAATTATTATAACAGGAAAACTGAAAAGTGATATAACCCTAACCCTAACCCTAATCCTAAGGCCCTAACCCTAACCCTAACCCCTAACCCTAACCCTAACCCCTAACCCTAACCCTAACCCTAACGCCAACCCCTAACCCTAACCCTAACCCTAACCCTAACGCTAACCCTAACCCTAACCCTAACCCTAACCCTAACCCTAACCCTAACTTTTTCCTAACAGGAACAAGTTTCCTAACAGGAACAAGTTTCCAACGAAAGAATGTAAATGAAAAGCACTACTTTGTAAACTGAATCACATGTGTGACACTCGCTCAATTAGGAATACAGGAAAACCGAAAAGTGTTATATCGCACTGTACGGCACAGAAACTAGTTTCCATCAAAAGAACAGAAAAGCAAAGCACAACTTTGTAAACTAAATCACATACGTGTCGCCCGTACAATTATTACAACAGGAAAACTGAAAAGTGATATATCACACTGTACAGCACAGAAACAAGTTTCCAAGAAGAACAGAAACCCAAAGCACTACTTTGTAAACTAAATAACAAGTGTGTCGCTCGCTCAATTCGGAATACAGGGAAACCGGAAAGTGTTATCTCACACTGTATGGCACAGAAACAAGTTTCCAAAGAAAGAACAGAAACGCAAAGCACAACTTTGTAAACTAATTCACATACGTGTCGCCTGTTCAATTATTATAAGAGGAAAACTGAAAAGTGATAAAACACACTGTACAGCACAGGAACATGTTTCCATCGAAAGAACAGAAACGCAAAGCACAACTTTGTAAACTAATTCACATACTTGTCGCCTGTTCAATTATTATAACAGGAAAACTGAAAAGTGATATATCACATTGTACAGCACAGGAACAAGTTTCAAATGAAAGAACAAAAAAGAAAATCACTAATTTGTAAACTAAATCACATGTGTGTCGCTCGCTCCATTAGGAATACAGGAAAACTGAACAGTAATATATCTCACTGTACAGCACAAGAACAAGTTTCCAATGAAAGAACAGAAAAGCAAAGCACTACTTTTAAACAGAATCACCTGTGTGTCGCTCGCTCAATTAGGAATACAGGGAAACCGAAATGTGTTATCTCACACTGTATGGCACAGAAACAAGTTTCCAAAGAAAGAACAGAAACGCAAAGCACAACTTTGTAAACTAAATGAAATACGTGCCGCCTGTTCAATTATTATAAGAGGAAAACTGAAAAGTGATATAACACACTGTACAGCACAGGAACATGTTTCCATCGAAAGAACAGAAACGCAAAGCACAACTTTGTAAACTAATTCACATATGTGTCGCCTGTTCAATTATTATAGTAGGAAAACTGAAAAGTGATATAACCCTAACCCTAACCCTAACCCTAAGGCCCTAACCCTAACCCTAACCCTAACCCCTAACCCTAACCCTAACCCTAAACCTAACCCTAAACGTAACCCTAAACCTAACGCTTACCCTATCCCTTACCAAGCCCTAACCTAACCCTAACCGTAACCCTAAACCTAACCCTAACCCTAAACCTAACCCTAACTTGTTCCTAACAGAAACAAGTTTCCAACGAAAGAACAGAAAAGAAAAGCACTACTTTTAAACAGAATCACCTGTGTGTCACTCGCTCAATTAGGAATACAGGAAAACTGAAAAGTGTTATCTCGCCCTGTACGGCACAGAAACAAGTTTCCATTGAAAGAACAGAAACGCAAAGCACAACTTTGTAAACTAATTCACATATGTGTCACCTGTTCAATTATTATAACAGGAAAACTGAAAAGTGATATAACCCTAACCCTAACCCTAACCCTAAGGCCCTAACCCTAACCCTAACCCCTAACCCTAAACCTAACCCTAACCCCTAACCCTAACCCTAACCTTAACCCTAACCCTAACCCTAACCCTAACGCTAACCCTATCCCTTACCCAGCCCTAACCCTAACCCTAACCTTAACTTGTTCCTAACAGGAACAAGTTTCCAATGAAAGAACGTAAATGAAAAGCACTACTTTGTAAACTGAATCACATGTGTGTCACTCGCTCAATTAGGACTACAGGAAAACCGAAAAGTGTTATCTCGCACTGTAAGGCACAGAAACTAGTTTCCATCGACAGAACAGAAAAGCAAAGCACAACTTTGTAAACTAAATCACATACGTGTCGCACGTTCAATTATTACAACAGGAACACTGAAAAGTGATATATCACACTGTACAGCACAGAAACAAGTTTCCAAGAAGAACAGAAACCCAAAGCACTACTTTGTAAACTAAATCACATGGGTGTCGCTCACTCAATTAGGAATACAGGGAAACCGGAAAGTGTTATCTCACACTGTATGGCACAGAAACACGTTTCCAAAGAAAGAACAGAAACGCAAAGCACAACTTTGTAAACTAAATGACATACATGTCGCCTGTTCAATTATTATAAGAGGAAAACTGAAAAGTGATATAACACACTGTACAGCACAGGAACATGTTTCCATCGAAAGAACAGAAACGCAAAGCACATCTTTGTAAAGTAATTCACATACGTGTCGCCTGTTCAATTAATATAACAGGAAAACTGAAAAGTGATATATCACATTGTACAGCACAGGAACAAGTTTCAAATGAAAGAACAAAAAAGAAAATCACTAATTTGTAAACTAAATCACATATGTGCGCTCACTCCATCAGGATTACAGGAAAACTGAAAAGTAATATATCTCACTGTACAGCACAAGAACAAGTTTACAACGAAAGAATAGAAAAGCAAAGCACTACTTTTAAACAGAATCACGTGTGTCGCTCGCTCAATTAGGAATACAGGAAAACTGAAAAGTGTTATCTCGCACTGTACGGCACAGAAACAAGTTTCCATTGAAAGAACAGAAACGCAAAGCACAACTTTGTAAACTAAATCACATAGGTGTCGCCCGTTCAATTATTACAACAGGAAAACTTAAAAGTGATATATCACACTGTACAGCACAGAAACAAGTTTCCAAGAAGAACAGAAACGCAAAGCACAACTTTGTAAACTAAATGAAATACGTGTCGCCTGTTCAATTATTATAAGAGGAAAACTGAAAAGTGATATAACACACTGTACAGCACAGGAACATATTTCCATCGAAAGAACAGAAACGCAAAGCACAACTTTGTAAACTAATTCACATACGTGTCGCCTGTTCAATTATTGTAACAGGAAAACTGAAAAGTGATATATCACATTGTACAGCACAGGAACAAGTTTCAATTGAAAGAACAAAAAAGAAAATCACTAATTTGTAAACTAAATCACATGTGTGTCGCTCGCTTCATTAGGAATACAGGAAAACTGAAAAGTAATATATCTCACTGTGCAGCACAAGAACAAGTTTCCAACGAAAGAACAGAAAAGCAAAGCACTATTTTAAACAGAATCAAGTGTGTGTCGCTCGCTCAATTAGGAATACAGGAAAACTGAAAAGTGTTATCTCGCACTGTACGGCACAGAAACAAGTTTCCATTGAAAGAACAGAAACGCAAAGCACAACTTTGTAAACTAATTCACATATGTGTCGCCTGTTCAATTATTATAACAGGAAAACTGAAAAGTGATATAACCGTAACCCTAACCCTAACCCTAAGGCCCTAACCCAACCCTAACCCCTAACCCTAACCCTAACCCTAACCCTAACCCTAACTTTAACCCTAACCCCTAACCCTAACCCTAAACCTAACCCTAACCCCTAACCCTAACCCTAACCCTAACCCTAACCCTAACCCTAACGCTAACCCTATCCCTTACCCAGCCCTAACCTAACCCTAACCCTAACCCTAACCCTAACTTGTTCCTAACAGGAACAAGTTTCCAACGAAAGAACAGAAAAGAAAAGCACTACTTTTAAACAGAATCACCTGTGTGTCACTCGCTCAATTAGGAATACAGGAAAACTGAAAAGTGTTATCTCGCACTGTACGGCACAGAAACAAGTTTCCATTGAAAGAACAGAAACGCAAAGCACAACTTTGTAAACTAATTCACATATGTGTCGCCTGTTCAATTATTATAACAGGAAAACTGAAAAGTGATATAACCCTAACTCTAACCCTAACCCTAAGGTCCTAACCCAACCCTAACCCCTAACCCTAACCCTAACCCTAACCCTAACCCCTAACCCTAACCCTAACCCTAACCCTAACCCTAACCCTAACCCTATCCCTAACTTGTTCCTAACAGGAACAAGTTTCCAACGAAAGAATGTAAATGAAAAGCACTACTTTGTAAACTGAATCACATGTGTGTCACTCGGTCATTTTGGAATACAGGAAAACCGAAAAGTGTTATCTCGCACTGTACGGCACAGAAACTAATTTCCGTCGAAAGAACAGAAAAGCAAAGCACAACTTTGTAAACTAAATCACATACGTGTCCCCCGTTCAATTATTACAACAGGAAAACTGAAAAGTGATATATCACACTGTACAGCACAGAAACAAGTTTCCAAGAAAAACAAAAACCCAAAGCACTACTTTGGAAACTAAATCACAAGTGTGTCGCTCGTTCAATTAGGAATACAGGGAAACCGGAAAGTGTTATCTCACACTGTATGGCACAGAATCAAGTTTCCAAAGAAAGAACAGAAACGCAAAGCACAACTTTGTAAACTAAATGAAATACGTGTCGCCTGTTCAATTATTATAAGAGGAAAACTGAAAAGTGATATAACACACTGTACAGCACAGGAACATGTTTCCTTCGAAAGAACAGAAACGCAAAGCACAACTTTGTAAACTAATTCACATACGTGTCGCCTGTTCAATTATTGTAACAGGAAAACTGAAAAGTGATATATCACATTGTACAGCACAGGAACAAGTTTCAATTGAAAGAACAAAAAAGAAAATCACTAATTTGTAAACTAAATCACATGTGTGTCGCTCGCTTCATTAGGAATACAGGAAAACTGAAAAGTAATATATCTCACTGTACAGCACAAGAACAAGTTTCCAACGAAAGAACAGAAAAGCAAAGCACTACTTTTAAACAGAATTACTTGTGTGTCGCTCACTCAATTAGGAATACAGGAAAACTGAAAAGTGTTATCTCGCACTGTACGGCACAGAATCAAGTTTCCATTGAAAGAACAGAAACGCAAAGCACAACTTTGTAAACTAATTCACATATGTGTCGCCTGTTCAATTATTATAACAGGAAAACTGAAAAGTGATATAACCCTAACCCTAACCCTAAGGCCCTAACCCAACCCTAACCCCTAACCCTAACCCTAACCCTAACCCTAACCCTAACCCTAACCCTAACCCTAACCCTAACCCCTAACCCTAACCCTAATCCTAACCCTAACCCTAACCCTAACCCTAACCCTAACTTGTTCCTAACAGGAACAAGTTTCCTAACAGGAACAAGTTTCCAACGAAAGAATGTAAATGAAAAGCACTACTTTGTAAACTGAATCACATGTGTGTCACTCGCTCAATTAGGAATACAGGAAAACCGAAAAGTGTTATCTCGCACTGTACGGAACAGAAACAAGTTTCCATCGAAAGAACAGAAAAGCAAAGCACAACTTTGTAAACTAAATCACATACGTGTCGCCCGTTCAATTATTACAACAGGAGAACTGAAAAGTGATATATAACACTGTACAGCACAGAAATAAGTTTCCAAGAAGAACAGAAACCCAAAGCACTACTTTGTAAACTAAATCACAAGTGTGTCGCTCACTCAATTAGGAATACAGGGAAACCGGAGAGTGTTATCTCACACTGTATGGCACAGAAACAAGTTTCCAAAGAAAGAAGAGAAACGCAAAGCACAACTTTGTAAACTAAAGGAAATACGTGTCGCCTGTTCAATTATTATAACAGGAAAACTGAAAAGTGATATAACACACTGTACACTACAGGAACATGTTTCCATCAAAAGAACAGAAACGCAAAGCACAACTTTATAAACTAATTCACATACGTGTCGCCTGTTCAATTATTATAACAGGAAAACTGAAAAGTGATATAACACTAACCCTAACCCTAACCCTAACCCTAACCCTAACCCTAACGCTAACCCTATCCCTTACCCAGCCCTAACCCTAACCCTAACCCTAACCCTAACTTGTTCCTAATAGGAACAAGTTTCCAACGAAAGAACGTAAATGAAAAGCACTACTTTGTAAACTGAATCACATGTGTGTCACTCGCTCAATTAGGAATACAGGAAAACCGAAATGTGTTATATCGCACTGTACGGCACAGGAACTAGTTTCCATCGAAAGAACAGAAAAGCAAAGCACAACTTTGTAAACTAAATCACATACGTGTCTTCCGTTCAATTATTACAACAAGAAAACTGAAAAGTGATATATCAAACTGTACAGCACAGAAACAAGTTTCCAAGAAGAACAGAAACCAAAAGCACTACTTTGTAAACTAAATCACATGTGTGTCGCTCGCTCAATTAGGAATACAGGGAAACCGAAAGTGTTATGTCACACTGTATGGCACAGAAACAAGTTTCCAAAGAAAGAACAGAAACGCAAAGCACAACTTTGTAAACTAATTCACATACGTGTCGCCTGTTCAATTATTATAACAGGAAAACTGAAAAGTGATATAACCCTAACACTAACCCTAACCCTAAGGCCCTAACCCTAACCCTAACCCTAACCCCTAACCCTAACCCTAACCCTAACTCTAACCCTAACCCTAACCCCTAACCCTAACCCTAACCCTAACGCTAACCCTATCCCTTACACAGCCCTAACCTAACCCTAACCCTAACCCTAACACTAACCCTAACCCTAACCCTAACCCTAACATGTTCCTAAAAGGAACAAGTTTCCTACGAAAGAATGTAAATGAAAAGCACTACTTTGTAAACTGAATCACATGTGTGTCACTCGCTCAATTAGGAATACAGGAAAACCGAAAAGTGTTATCTCGCACTGTACGGCACAGAAACTAGTTTCCATCGAAAGAACAGAAAAGCAAAGCACAACTTTGTAAACTAAATCACATAGGTGTCGCCCGTTCACTTATTACAACAGGAAAACTTAAAAGTGATATATCACACTGTACAGCACAGAAACAAGTTTCCAAGAAGAACAGAAACCCAAAGCACTACTTTGTAAACTAAATCACAATTGTGTTGCTCGCTCAATTAGGAATACAGGGAAACCGGAAAGTGTTATCTCACACTGTATGGCACAGAAACAAGTTTCCAAAGAAAGAACAGAAACGCAAAGCACAACTTTGTAAACTAAATGACATACGTGTCGCCTGTTCAATTATTATAAGAGGAAAACTGAAAAGTGATATAACACACTGTACAGCACAGGAACATGTTTCCATCGAAAGAACAGAAACGCAAAGCACAACTTTGTAAACTAATTCACATACGTGTCGCCTGTTCAATTATTGTAACAGGAAAACTGAAAAGTGATATATCACATTGTACAGCACAGGAACAAGTTTCAATTGAAAGAACAAAAAAGAAAATCACTAATTTGTAAACTAAATCACATGTGTGTCGCTCGCTTCATTAGTAATACAGGAAAACTGAAAAGTAATATATCTCACTGTACAGCACAAGAACAAGTTTCCAACGAAAGAACAGAAAAGCAAAGCACTACTTTTAAACAGAATCACCTGTGTGTCGCTCGCTCAATTAGGAATACAGGAAAACTGAAAAGTGTTATCTCGCACTGTACGGCACAGAAACAAGTTTCCATTGAAAGAACAGAAACGCAAAGCACAACTTTGTAAACTAATTCACATATGTGTCGCCTGTTCAATTATTATAACAGGAAAACTGAAAAGTGATATAACCCTAATCCTAACCCTAACCCTAAGGCCCTAACCCAACCCTAAAAACTAACCCTAACCCTAACCCTAACCCTAACCCTAACCTTAACCCTAACCCCTAACCCTAACCATAACCCTAACCCTAACACTAACCCTAACCCTAACCCTAATGCTAACCCTAACCCTAACCCTAACCCTAACCCTAACTTGTTCCTAACAGGAACAAGTTTCCTAACAGGAACAAGTTTCCAACGAAAGAATGTAAATGAAAAACACTACTTTGTAAACTGAATCACATGTGTGTCACTCGCTCAATTAGGAATACAGGAAAACCGAAAAGTGTTATCTCGCACTGTACGGCACAGAAACTAGTTTCCATCGAAAGAACAGAAAAGCAAAGCACAACTTTGTATACTAAATCACATACGTGTCGCCCATTCAATTATTACAACAGGAAAACTGAAAAGTGATATATCACACTGTACAGCACAGAAACAATTTTCCAAGAAGAACAGAAACCCAAAACACTACTTTGTAAACTAAATCACATGTGTGTCGCTCGCTCAATTAGGAATACAGGGAAACCGAAAAGTGTTATCTCACACTGTATGGCACAGAAACAAGTTTCCATAGAAAGAACAGAAACGCAAAGCACAACTTTGTAAACTAACTGAAATACGTGTCGCCTGTTCAATTATTATAAGAGGAAAACTGAAAAGTGATATAACACACTGTACATCACAGGAACATGTTTCAATCAAAAGAACAGAAATGCAAAGCACAACTTTGTATACTAATTCACATACGTGTCGCCTGTTCAATTATTATAAGAGGAAAACTGAAAAGTGATATAACACACTGTACAGCACAATAACATGTTTCCATCGAAAGAACAGAAACGCAAAGCACAACTTCGTAAACTAATTCACATACGTGTCGCCTGTTCAATTATTGTAACAGGAAAACTAAAAAGTGATATATCACATTGTACAGCACAGGAACAAGTTTCAAATGAAAGAACAAAAAAGAAAATCACTAATTTGTAAACTAAAACACATGTGTGTCGCTCGCTTCATTAGGAATACAGGAAAACTGAAAAGTAATATATCTCACTGTACAGCACAAGAACAAGTTTCCAACGAAAGAACAGAAAAGCAAAGCACTACTTTTAAACAGAATCACCTGTGTGTCGCTCGCTCAATTAAGAATACAGGAAAACCGAAAAGTGTTATATCGCACTGTACGGCACAGTATCTAGTTTCCATCGAAAGAACAGAAAAGCAAAGCACAACTTTGTAAACTAAATCACATACGTGTCGCCCGTTCAATTATGACAACAGGAAAACTGAAAAGTGATATATCACACTGTACAGCACAGAAACAAGTTTCCAAGAAGAACAGAAACCAAAAGCACTACTTTGTAAACTAAATCACATGTGTGTCGCTCGCTCAATTAGGAATACAGGGAAACCGAAAAGTGTTATCTCACACTGTATGGCACAGAAACAAGTTACCAAAGAAAGAACAGAAACGGGAAGCACAACTGTGTAAACTAAATGACATACGTGTCGCCTGTTTAACTATTATAAGAGGAAAACTGAAAAGTGATATAACACACTGTACAGCACAGGAACATGTTTCCATCGAAAGAACAGAAATGCAAAGCACAACTTTGTAAACTAATTCACATACGTGTCGCCTGTTCAATTATTATAACAGGAAAACTGAAAAGTGATATAACCCTAACACTAACCCTAACCCTAAGGCCCTAACCCTAACACTAACCCTAACCCCTAACCCTAATCCTAACCATAACCCTAACCCTAACCCCTAACCCTAACCCTAACCCTAACCCTAACCCTAACCCTAACCCTAACCCTAACCCTAACTTGTTCCTAAGAGGAACAAGTTTCCAACGAAAGAACGTAAATGAAAAGCACTACTTTGTAAACTGAATCACATGTGTGTCGCTCGCTTCATTAGGAATACAGGAAAACTGAACAGTAATATATCTCACTGTACAGCACAAGAACAAGTTTCCAACGAAAGAACAGAAAAGCAAAGCACTACTTTTAAACAGAATCACCTGTGTGTCGCTCGCTCAATTAGGAATACAGGAAAACTGAAAAGTGTTATCTCGCACTGTACGGCACAGAAACAAGTTTCCATTGAAAGAACAGAAACCCAAAGCACAACTTTGTAAACTAATTCACATATGTGTTGCCTGTTCAATTATTATAACAGGAAAACTGAAAAGAGATATAACCCTAACCCTAACACTAACCCTAAGGCCTTAACCCAACCCTAACCCCTAACCCTAACCCTAACCCTAACCCTAACCCTAACCCTAACCCCTAACCCTAACCCTAACCCTAACCCTAACCCTAACCCTAACGCTAACCCTAACCCTAACCCTAACCCTAACCCTAACTTGTTCCTAACAGGGACAAGTTTCCAACGAAAGAATGTAAAAGAAAAGCACTACTTTGTAAACTGAATCACATGTGTGTCACTCGCTCAATTAGGAATACAGGAAAACCGAAAAGTGTTATATCGCACTGTACGGCACAGAAACTAGTTTCCATCGAAAGAACAGAAAAGCAAAGCACAACTTTGTAAACTAAATCACATACGTGTCGCCCGTTCAATTATTACAACAGGAAAACTGAAAAGTGATATATCACACTGTACAGCACAGAAACAAGTTTCCAAGAAGAACAGAAACCCAAAGCACTACTTTGGAAACTAAATCACAAGTATGTCGCTCGTTCAATTAGGAATACAGGGAAACCGGAAAGTGTTATCTCACACTGTATGGCACAGAAACAAGTTTCCAAAGAAAGAACAGAAACGCAAAGCACAACTTTGTAAACTAAATGAAATACGTGTCGCCTGTTCAATTATTATAAGAGGAAAACTGAAAAGTGATATAACACACTGTACAGCACAGGAACATGTTTCCATCAAAAGAACAGAAACGCAAAGCACAACTTTGTAAACTAATTCACATACGTGTCGCCTGTTCAATTATTATAAGAGGAAAAATGAAAAGTGATATAACACACTGTAAAGCACAGGAACATGTTTCCATCGAAAGAACAGAAACGCAAAGCACAACTTTGTAAACTAATTCACATACGTGTCGCCTGTTCAATTATTGTAACAGGAAAACTGAAAAGTGATATATCACATTGTACAGCACAGGAACAAGTTACAAATGAAAGAACAAAAAAGAAAATCACTAATTTGTAAACTAAATCACATGTGTGTCGCTCGCTTCATTAGGAATACAGGAAAACTGAAAAGTAATATATCTCACTGTACAGCACAAGAACAAGTTTCCAACGAAAGAACAGAAAAGCAAAGAACTACTTTTAAACAGAATCACCTGTGTGTCGCTTGCTCAATTACGAATACAGGAAAACTGAAAAGTGTTATCTCGCACTGTACGGCACAGAAACAAGTTTCCATTGAAAGAACAGAAACGCAAAGCACAACTTTGTAAACTAATTCACATATGTGTCGCCTGTTCAATTATTATAACAGGAAAACTGAAAAGTGATATAACCCTAACCCTAACCCTAACCCTAAGGCCCTAACCCTAACCCTAACCCTAACCCTAACCCTAACGCTAACCCTATCCCTTACCCAGCCCTAACCCTAACACTAACCCTAACCCTAACCCTAACCCTAACCCTAACCCTAACTTGTTCCTAACAGGAACAAGTTTCCAACGAAAGAACGTAAATGAAAAGCACAACTTTGTAAACTGAATCACATGTGTGTCACTCGCTCAATTAGGAATACAGGAAAACCGAAAAGTGTTATCTCGCACTGTACGGCACAGAAACAAGTTTCCATTGAAAGAACAGAAACGCAAAGCACAACTTTGTAAACTAATTCACATATGTGTCGCCTGTTCAATTATTATAACAGGAAAACTGAAAAGTGATATAACCCTAACCCTAACCCTAAGGCCCTAACCCAACCCTAACCCCTAACCCTAACCCTAACCCTAACCCTAACCCTAACCCCTAACCCTAACCCTAACCCTAACCCTAAGGCCCTAACCCAACCCTAACCCCTAACCCTAACCCTAACCCTAACCCAACCCTAACCCCTAACCCTAACCCTAACCCTAACCCTAACCCTAACCCTAAACCAAACGCTAACCCTAACCCTAACCCTAACCCTAACCCTAACTTGTTCCTAACAGGAACAAGTTTCCTAACAGGAACAAGTTTCCAACGAAAGAATGTAAATGAAAAGCACTACTTTGTAAACTGAATCACATGTGTGTCACTCGCTCAATTAGGAATACAGGAAAACCGAAAAGTGTTATTTCGCACTGTACGGCACAGAAACTTGTTTCCATCGAAAGAACAGAAAAGCAAAGCACAACTTTGTAAACTAAATCACATACGTGTCGCCCGTTCAATTATTACAACAGGAAAACTGAAAAGTGATATATCACATTGTACAGCACAGGAACAAGTTTCAATTGAAAGAACAGAAAAGAAAATCACTAATTTGTAAACTAAATCACATGTGTGTCGCTCGCTTCATTAGGAATACAGGAAAACTGAAAAGTAATATATCTCACTGTACAGCACAAGAACAAGTTTCCAACGAAAGTACAGAAAAGCAAAGCACTACTTTTAAACAGAATCACCTGTGTGTCGCTCGCTCAATTAGGAATACAGGAAAACCGAAAAGTGTTATCTCGCACTGTACGGCACAGAAACAAGTTTCCATTGAAAGAACAGAAACGCAAAGCACAACTTTGTAAACTAATTCACATATGTGTCGCCTGTTCAATTATTATAACAGGAAAACTGAAAAGTGATATAACCCTAACCCTAACCCTAACCCTAAGGCCCTAACCCAACCCTAACCCCTAACCCTAACCCTAACCCTAACCCTAACCCTAACCCCTAACCCTAACCCTAACCCTAACCCTAACCCTAACCCTAACCCTAACCCTAACCCTAACTTGTTCCTAACAGGAACAAGTTTCCTAACAGGAACAAGTTTCCAACGAAAGAATGTAAATGAAAAGCACTACTTTGTAAACTGAATCACATGTGTGTCACTCGCTCAATTAGGAATACAGGAAAACCGAAAAGTGTTATATCGCACTGTACGGCACAGAAACTAGTTTCCATCGAAAGAACAGAAAAGCAAAGCACAACTTTGTAAACTAAATCACATACGTGTCGCCCGTTCAATTATTACAACAGGAAAACTGAAAAGTGATATATCACACTGTACAGCACAGAAACAAGTTTCCAAGAAGAACAGAAACCCAAAGCACTACTTTGTAAACTAAATCACAAGTGTGTCGCTCGCTCAATTAGGAATACAGGGAAACCGGAAAGTGTTATCTCACACTGTATGGCACAGAAACAAGTTTCCAAAGAAAGAACAGAAACGCAAAGCACAACTTTGTAAACTAAATGACATACGTGTCGCCTGTTCAATTATTATAAGAGGAAAACTGAAAAGTGATATAACACACTTTACACTACAGGAACATGTTTCCATCAAAAGAACAGAAACGCAGAGCACAACTTTGTAAACTAATTCACATACGTGTCGCCTGTTCAATTATTATAACAGGAAAACTGAAAAGTGATATAACCCTAACCCTATCCCTAACCCTAAGGCCCTAACCCTAACCCTAACCCTAACCCTAACGCTAACCCTATCCTTTACCCAGCCCTAACATAACCCTAACCCTAACCCTAACCCTAACCCTAACTTGATCCTAAAAGGAACAAGTTTCCAACGAAAGAATGTAAATGAAAAGCACTACTTGGTAAACTGAATCACATGTGTGTCACTCGCTCAATTAGGAATACAGGAAAACCGAAAAGTATTATCTCGCACTGTAATGCACAGAAACTAATTTCCATCGAAAGAACAGAAAAGCAAAGCACAACTTTGTAAACTAAATCACATACGTGTCGCCCATTCAATTATTACAACAGGAAAACTGAAAAGTGATATATCACACTGTACAGCACAGAAAAAATTTTCCAAGAAGAACAGAAACCCTAAACACTACTTTGTAAACTCAATCACATGTGTGTCGCTCGTTCAATTAGGAATACAGGGAAACCGAAAAGTGTTATCTCACACTGTATGGCACAGAAACAAGTTTCCAAAGAAAGAACAGAAACGCAAAGCACAACTTTGTAAACTAACTGAAATACGTGTCGCCTGTTCAATTATTATAAGAGGAAAACTGAAAAGTGATATAACACACTGTACATCACAGGAACATTTTTCCATCAAAAGAACAGAAACGCACAGCACAACTATGTAAACTAATTCACATAGGTGTCGCCTGTACAATTATTATAAGAGGAAAACTGAAATGTGATATAACACACTGTACAGCACAGGAACATGTTTCCATCAAAAGAACAGAAACGCAAAGCACAACTTTGTAAACTAATTCACATACGTGTCGCCTGTTCAATTATTATAAGAGGAAAACTGAAAAGTGATATAACACACTGTACAGCACAGGAACATGTTTCCATCGAAAGAACAGAAACGCAAAGCACAACTTTGTAAACTAATTCACATACGTGTCGCCTGTTCAATTATTGTAACAGGAAAACTGAAAAGTGATATATCACATTGTACAGCACAGGAACAAGTTTCAAATGAAAGAACAAAAAAGAAAATCACTAATTTGTAAACTAAATCACATGTGTGTCGCTCGCTCCATTAGGAATACAGGAAAACTGAACAGTAATATATCTCACTGTACAGCAAAAGAACAAGTTTCCAACGAAACAACAGAAAAGCAAAGCACTACTTTTAAACAGAATCACCTGTGTGTTCCTCGCTCAATTAGGAATACAGGAAAACTCAAAAGTGTTATCTCGCACTGTACGGCACAGAAACAAGTTTCCATTGAAAGAACAGAAACGCAAAGCACAACTTTGTAAACTAATTCACATATATGTCGCCTGTTCAATTATTATAACAGGAAAACTGAAAAGTGATATAACCCTAACCCTAACCCTAACCCTAAGGCCCTAACCCTAACCCTAACCCTAACCCTAACCCTAACGCTAACCCTATCCCTTACCCAGCCCTAACCCTAACACTAACCCTAACCCTAACCCTAACCCTAACCCTAACCCTAACCCTAACTTGTTCCTAACAGGAACAAGTTTCCAACGAAAGAACGTAAATGAAAAGCACAACTTTGTAAACTGAATCACATGTGTGTCACTCGCTCAATTAGGAATACAGGAAAACCGAAAAGTGTTATCTCGCACTGTACGGCACAGAAACTAGTTTCCATCGAAAGAACAGAAAAGCAAAGCACCACTTTGTAAACTAAATCACATACGTGTCGCCCATTCAGTTATTACAACAGGAAAACTGAAAAGTGATATATCACACTGTACAGCAGAGAAACAATTTTCCATGAAGAACAGAAACCCAAAACACTACTTTGTAAACTAAATCACATGTGTGTCGCTCGCTCAATTAGGAATACAGGGAAACCGAAAGTGTTATCTCACACTGTATGGCACAGAAACAAGTTTCCAAAGAAAGAACAGAAACGCAAAGCACAACTTTGTAAACTAAATGAAATAAGTGTCGCCTGTTCAATTATTATAAGAGGAAAACTGAAAAGTGATATAACACACTGTACAGCACAGGAACATGTTTCCATCAAAAGAACAGAAACGCAAAGCACAACTTTGTAAACTAATTCACATACGTGTCGCCTGTTCAATTATTATAAGAGGAAAAATGAAAAGTGATATAACACACTGTAAAGCACAGGAACATGTTTCCATCGAAAGAACAGAAACGCAAAGCACAACTTTGTAAACTAATTCACATACGTGTCGCCTGTTCAATTATTGTAACAGGAAAACTGAAAAGTGATATATCACATTGTACAGCACAGGAACAAGTTACAAATGAAAGAACAAAAAAGAAAATCACTAATTTGTAAACTAAATCACATGTGTGTCGCTCGCTTCATTAGGAATACAGGAAAACTGAAAAGTAATATATCTCACTGTACAGCACAAGAACAAGTTTCCAACGAAAGAACAGAAAAGCAAAGCACTACTTTTAAACAGAATCACCTGTGTGTCGCTCGCTCAATTAGGAATACAGGAAAACCGAAAAGTGTTATCTCGCACTGTACGGCACAGAAACAAGTTTCCATTAAAAGAACAGAAACGCAAAGCACAACTTTGTAAACTAATTCACCTATGTTTCGCCTTTTCAATTATTATAACAGGAAAACTGAAAAGTGATATAACCCTAACCCTAACACTAACCCTAAGGCCCTAACCCAACCCTAACCCCTAACCCTAACCCTAACCCTAACCCTAACCCTAACCCTAAACCAAACGCTAACCCTAACCCTAACCCTAACCCTAACCCTAACTTGTTCCTAACAGGAACAAGTTTCCTAACAGGAACAAGTTTCCAACGAAAGAATGTAAATGAAAAGCATTACTTTGTAAACTGAATCACATGTGTGTCACTCGCTCAATTAGGAATACAGGAAAACCGAAAAGTGTTATCTCGCACTGTACGGCACAGAAACTTGTTTCCATCGAAAGAACAGAAAAGCAAAGCACAACTTTGTAAACTAAATCACATACGTGTCGCCCGTTCAATTATTACAACAGGAAAACTGAAAAATGATATATCACACTGTACAGCACAGAAACACGTTTCCAAGAAGAACAGAAACCCAAAGCACTACTTTGTAAACTAAATCACAAGTGTGTCGCTCACTCAATTAGGAATACAGGGAAACCGGAAAGTATTATCTCACACTGTATGGCACAGAAACAAGTTTCCAAAGAAAGAAGAGAAATGCAAAGCACAACTTTGTAAACTAAATGACATACGTGTTGCCTGTTCAATTATTATAAGAGGAAAACTGAAAAGTGATATAACACACTGTACAGCACAGGAACATGTTTCCATCGAAAGAACAGAAACGCAAAGCACAACTTTGTAAACTAATTCACATACGTATCGCCTGTTCAATTATTGTAACAGGAAAACTGAAAAGTGATATATCACATTGTACAGCACAGGAACAAGTTTCAATTGAAACAACAAAAAAGAAAATCACTAATTTGTAAACTAAATCACATGTGTGTCGCTCGCTTCATTAGGAATACAGGAAAACTGAAAAGTAATATATCTCACTGTACAGCACAAGAACAAGTTTCCAACGAAAGAACAGAAAAGCAAAGCACTACTTTTAAACAGAATCACCTGTGTGTTGCTCGCTCAATTAGGAATACAGGAAAACCGAAAAGTGTTATCTCGCACTGTACGGCACAGAAACAAGTTTCCATTGAAAGAACAGAAACGCAAAGCACAACTTTGTAAACTAATTCACATATGTGTCGCCTGTTCAATTATTATAACAGGAAAACTGAAAAGTGATATAACCCTAACCCTAACCCTAACCCTAAGGCCCTAACCCAACCCTAACCCCTAACCCTAACCCTAACCCTAACCCTAACCCTAACCCTAACCCCTAACCCTAACCCTAACCCTAACCCTAACGCTAACCCTATCCCTTACCCAGCCCTAACCTAACCCTAACCCTAACCCTAACCCTAACCCTAACTTGTTCCTAAAAGGAACAAGTTTCCAACGAAAGAATGTAAATGAAAAGCACTACTTGGTAAACTGAATCACATGTGTGTCACTCGCTCAATTAGGAATACAGGAAAACCGAAAAGTATTATCTCGCACTGTAATGCACAGAAACTAGTTTCCATCGAAAGAACAGAAAAGCAAAGCACAACTTTTTAAAATAAATCACATACGTGTCGCCCATTCAATTATTACAACAGGAAAACTGAAAAGTGATATATCACACTGTACAGCACAGAAACAATTTTCCAAGAAGAACAGAAACCCAAAACACTACTTTGTAAACTAAATCACAAGTGTGTCGCTCGCTCAATTAGGAATACAGGGAAACCGTAAAGTGTTATCTCACACTGTATGGCACAGAAACAAGTTTCCAAAGAAAGAACAGAAACGCAAAGCACAACTTTGTAAACTAACTGAAATACGTGTCGCCTGTTCAATTATTATAAGAGGAAAACTGAAAAGTGATATAACACACTGTACATCACAGTAACATGTTTCCATGAAAAGAACAGAAACGCACAGCACAACTATGTAAACTAATTCACATAGGTGTCGCCTGTACAATTACTATAAGAGGAAAACTGAAAAGTGATATAACACACTGTACAGCACAGGAACATGTTTCCATCGACAGAACAGAAACGCAAAGCACAACTTTGTAAACTAATTCACATACGTGTCGCCTGTTCAATTATTGTAACAGGAAAACTAAAAAGTGATATATCACATTGTACAGCACAGGAACAAGTTTCAAATGAAAGAACAAAAAAGAAAATCACTAATTTGTAAACTAAATCACATGTGTGTCGCTCGCTTCATTAGGAATACAGGAAAACTGAAAAGTAATATATCTCACTGTACAGCACAAGAACAAGTTTCCAACGAAAGAACAGAAAAGCAAAGCACTACTTTTAAACAGAATCACCTGTGTGTCGCTCGCTCAATTAGGAATACAGGAAAACTGAAAAGTGTTATATCGCACTGTATGGCACAGAAACTAGTTTCCATCGAAAGAACAGAAAAGCAAAGCACAACTTGGTAAACTAAATCACATACGTGTCGCCCGTTCAATTATGACAACAGGAAAACTGAAAAGTGATATAACCCTAACCCTAACCCTAACCCTAAGGCCCTAACCCTAACCCTAACCCCTAACCCTAACCCTAACCCTAACCCTAACCCCTAACCCTAACCCTAACCCTAACCCTAACCCTAACGCTGACCCTAACCCTAACCCTAACCCTAACCCTAACCCTAACCCTAACCCTAACCCTAACCCTAACTTGTTCCTAACAGGAACAAGTTTCCTAACAGGGACAAGTTTCCAACGAAAGAATGTAAATGAAAAGCACTACTTTTTAAACTGAATCACATGTGTGTCACTCGCTCAATTAGGAATACAGGAAAACCGAAAAGTGTTATCTCGCACTGTACGGAAAAGAAACTAGTTTCCATCGAAAGAACAGAAAAGCAAAGCACAACTTTGTAAACTAATTCACATACATGTCGCCTGTTCAATTATTATAAGAGGAAAACTGAAAACTGATATAACAAACTGTACAGCACAGGAACATGTTTCCATCGAAAGAACAGAAAAGCAAAGCACAACTTTGTAAACTAAATCACATACGTGTCGCCCGTTCAATTATTACAACAGGAAAGCTGAAAAGTGATATATCACACTGTACAGCACAGAAACAAGTTTCCAAGAAGAACAGAAACCCAAAGCACTACTTTGGAAACTAAATCACAAGTGTGTCGCTCGCTCAATTAGGAATAAAGGGAAACCGGAAAGTGTTATCTCACACTGTATGGCACAGAAACAAGTTTCCATTGAAAGAACAGAAACGCAAAGCACAACTTTGTAAACTAATTCACATATGTGTCGCCTGTTCAATTATTATAACAGGAAAACTGAAAAGTGATATAACCCTAACCCTAACCCTAACCCTAAGGCCCTAACCCAACCCTAACCCCTAACCCTAACCCTAACCCTAACCCTAACCCTAAACCTAACCCCTAACCCTAACCCTAACCCTAACCCTAACCCTAACCCTAACCCTAACCCTAACTTGTTCCTAACAGGAACAAGTTTCCAACGAAAGAATGTAAATGAAAAGCACTACTTTGTAAACTGAATCACATGTGTGTCACTCGCTCAATTAGGAATACAGGAAAACCGAAAAGTGTTATATCGCACTGTACGGCACAGAAAATAGTTTCCATCGAAAGAACAGAAAAGCAAAGCACAACTTTGTAAACTAAATCACATACGTGTCGCCCGTTCAATTATTACAACAGGAAAACTGAAAAGTGATATATCACACTGTACAGCACAGAAACAAGTTTCCAAGAAGAACAGAAACCCAAAGCACTACTTTGTAAAATTAATCACAAGTGTGTCGCTCGCTCAATTAGGAATACAGGGAAACCGGAAAGTGTTATCTCACACTGTATGGCACAGAAACAAGTTTCCAAAGAAAGAACAGAAACGCAAAGCACAACTTTGTAAACTAACTGAAATACGTGTCGCCTGTTCAATTATTAGAAGAGCAAAACTGAAAAGTGATATAACCCTAACCCTAACCCTAACCCTAAGGCCCTAACCCAACCCTAACCCTAACCCTAACCCTAACCCCTAACCCTAAACCTAACCCTAACCCTAACCCTAACCCTAACGCTAACCCTATCCCTTACCCAGCCCTAACCTAACCCTAACCCTAACCCTAACCCTAACTCTAACTTGTTCCTAAAAGGAATAAGTTTCCAACGAAAGAATGTAAATGAAAAGCACTACTTTGTAAACTGAATCACATGTGTGTCACTCGCTCAATTAGGAATACAGGAAAACCGAAAAGTATTATCTCGCACTGTAATGCACAGAAACTAGTTTCCATCGAAAGAACAGAAAAGCAAAGCACAACTTTGTAAACTAAATCACATACGTGTCGCCCATTCAATTATTACAACAGGAAAACTGAAAAGTGATATATCACACTGTACAGCACAGAAACAATTTTCCAAGAAGAACAGAAACCCAAAACACTACTTTGTAAACTAAATCACATGTGTGTCGCTCGCTCAATTAGGAATACAGGGAAATCGAAAAGTGTTATCTCACACTGTATGGCACAGAAACAAGTTTGCAAAGAAAGAACAGAAACGCAAAGCACAACTTTGTAAACTAATTCACATATGTGTCGCCTGTTCAATTATTAGAAGAGGAAAACTGAAAAGTGATATAACACACTGTACATCACAGGAACATGTTTCCATCAAAAGAACAGAAACGCAAAGCACAACTTTGTAAAGTAATTCACATACGTGTCGCCTGTTCAATTATTATAAGAGGAAAACTGAAAAGTGATATAACACACTGTACAGCACAGGAACATGTTTCCATCAAAAGAATAGAAACGCAAAGCACAACTTTGTAAACTAATTCACATACGTGTCGCCTGTTCAATTATTATAAGAGGAAAAATGAAAAGTGATATAACACACTGTAAAGCACAGGAACATGTTTCCATCGAAAGAACAGAAACGCAAAGCACTACTTTGTAAACTAATTCACATACGTGTTGCCTGTTCAATTATTGTAACAGGAAAACTGAAAAGTGATATATCACATTGTACAGCACAGGAACAAGTTTCAAATGAAAGAACAAAAAAGAAAATCACTAATTTGTAAACTAAATCACATGTGTGTCGCTCGCTTCATTAGGAATACAGGAAAACTGAAAAGTAATATATCTCACTGTACAGCACAAGAACAAGTTTCCAACGAAAGAACAGAAAAGCAAAGCACTACTTTTAAACAGAATCACCTGTGTGTCGCTCGCTCAATTAGGAATACAGGAAAACTGAAAAATGTTATCTCGCACTGTACGGCACAGAAACAAGTTTCCATTGAAAGAACAGAAACGCAAAGCACAACTTTGTAAACTAATTCACATATGTGTCGCCTGTTCAATTATTATAACAGGAAAACTGAAAAGTGATATAACCCTAACCCTAACGCTAACCCTAAGGCCCTAACCCAACCCTAACCCCTAACCCTAACCTTAACCCTAACCCTAACCCTAACCCTAACCCTAACCCTAACCCTAATGCTAACCCTAACCCTAACCCTAACCTTAACCCTAACTTGTTCCTAACAGGAACAAGTTTCCTAACAGGAACAAGTTTCCAACGAAAGAATGTAAATGAAAAGCACTACTTTGTAAACTGAATCACATGTGTGTCACTCGCTCAATTAGGAATACAGGAAAACCGAAAAGTGTTATCTCGCACTGTACGGCACAGAAACTAGTTTCCATCGAAAGAACAGAAAAGCAAAGCACAACTTTGTAAACTAAATCACATACGTGTCGCCCGTTCAATTATTACAACAGGAAAACTGAAAAGTGATATATCACACTGTACAGCACAGAAACAAGTTTCCAAGAAGAACAGAAACCCAAAGCACTACTTTGGAAACTAAATCACAAGTGTGTCACTCGCTCAATTAGGAATACAGGGAAACCGGAAAGTGTTATCTCACACTGTATGGCACAGAAACAAGTTTCCAAAGAAAGAACAGAAACGCAAAGCACAACTTAGTAAACTAAATGACATACGTGTCGCCTGTTTAATTATTATAAGAGGAAAACTGAAAAGTGATATAACACACTGTACAGCACAGGAACATGTTTCCATCGAAAGAACAGAAAAGCAAAGCACAACTTTGTAAACTAAATCACATACGTGTCGCCTGTTCAATTATTATAACAGGAAAACTGAAAAGTGATATAACCCTAACACTAACCCTAACCCTAAGGCCCTAACCCTAACCCTAACCCTAACCCTAACCCTAACCCTAACACTAAACCTAACTTGTTCCTAACAGGAACAAGTTTCCAACGAAAGAATGTAAATGAAAAGCACTACTTTGTAAACTGAATCACATGTGTGTCACTTGCTCAATTAGGAATACAGGAAAACCGAAAAGTGTTATCTCTCACTGTACGGCACAGAAACTAGTTTCCATCGAAAGAACAGAAAAGCAAAGCACAACTTTGTAAACCAATTCACATACATGTCGCCTGTTCAATTATTATAAGAGGAAAACTGAAAAGTGATATAACACACTGTACAGCACAGGAACATGTTTCCATCGAAAGAACAGAAAAGCAAAGCACAACTTTGTAAACTAAATCACATACGTGTCGCCCGTTCAATTATTACAACAGGAAAACTGAAAAGTGATATATCACACTGTACAGCACATAAACAAGTTTCCAAGAAAAACAGAAACCCAAAGCACTACTTTGTAAACTAAATCACAAGTGTGTCGCTCACTCAATTAGGAATACAGGGAAACCGGAAAGTGTTATCTCACACTGTATGGCACAGAAACAAGTTTCCAAAGAAAGAACAGAAACGCAAAGCACAACTTTGTAAACTAAATGACATACGTGTCGCCTGTTCAATTATTATAAGAGGAAAACTGAAAAGTGATATAACACACTGTACAGCACAGGAACATGTTTCCATCGAAAGAACAGAAACGCAAAGCACAACTTTGTAAACTAATTCACATACGTGTCGCCTGTTCAATTATTATAACAGGAAAACTGAAAAGTTATATAACCCTAACACTAACCCTAACCCTAAGGCCCTAACCATAACCCTAACCCTAACGCCTAACCCTAACCCTAACCCTAACTTGTTCCTAACAGGAACAAGTTTCCAACGAAAGAATGTAAATGAAAAGCACTACTTTGTAAACTGAATCACATGTGTGTCACTCGCTCAATTAGGAATACAGGAAAACCGAAAAGTGTTATCTCGCACTGTAATGCACAGAAACTAGTTTCCATCGAAAGAACAGAAAAGCAAAGCCCAACTTTGTAAACTAAATCACATACGTGTCGCCCATTCAATTATTACAACAGGAAAACTGAAAAGTGATATATCACACTGTACAGCACAGAAACAATTTTCCAAGAAGATCAGAAACCCAAAACACTACTTTGTAAACTAAATCACATGGGTGTCGCTCGCTCAATTAGGAATACAGGGAAACCGAAAAGTGTTATCTCACACTGTATGGCACAGAAACAAGTTTCCAAAGAAAGACCAGAAACGCAAAGCACAACTTTGTAAACTAAATGACATACGTGTGGCCTGTTCAATTATTATAAGAGGAAAACTGAAAAGTGATATAACACACTGTACAGCACAGGAACATGTTTTCATCAAAAGAACAGAAACGCAAAGCACAACTTTGTAAACTAATTCACATACGTGTCGCCTGTTCAATTATTATAAGAGGAAAACTGAAAAGTGATATAACACACTGTACAGCACAGGAACATGTTTCCAACGAAAGAACAGAAACGCAAAGCACAACTTTTAAACTAATTCACATACGTGTCGCCTGTTCAATTATTGTAACAGGAAAACTGAAAAGTGATATATCACATTGTACAGCACAGGAACAAGTTTCAAATGAAAGAACAAAAAAGAAAATCACTAATTTGTAAACTAAATCACATGTGTGTCGCTCGCTTCAATAGGAATACAGGAAAACTGAAAAGTAATATATCTCACTGTACAGCACAAGAACAAGTTTCCAACGAAAGAACAGAAAAGCAAAGCACTACTTTTAAACAAAATCACCTGTGTGTCGCTCGCTCAATTAGGAATACAGGAAAACTGAAAAGTGTTATCTCGCACTGTACGGCACAGAAACAAGTTTCCATTGAAAGAACAGAAACGCAAAGCACAACTTTGAAAACTAATTCACATATGTGTCGCCTGTTCAATTATTATAACAGGAAAACTGAAAAGTGATATAACCCTAACCCTAACCCTAACCCTAAGGCCCTAACCCTAACCCTAACCCCTAACCCTAACCCTAACCCTAACCCTAACCCCTAACCCTAACCCTAACGCTAACCCTAACCCTAACGCTGACCCTAACCCTAACCCTAACCCTAACCCTAACCCTAACTTGTTCCTAACAGGAACAAGTTTCCTAACAGGGACAAGTTTCCAACGAAAGAATGTAAATGAAAAGCACTACTTTGTAAACTGAATCACATGTGTGTCACTCGCTCAATTAGGAATACAGGAAAACCGAAAAGTGTTATCTCGCACTGTACGGAAAAGAAACTAGTTTCCATCGAAAGAACAGAAAAGCAAAGCACAACTTTGTAAACTAATTCACATACATGTCGCCTGTTCAATTATTATAAGAGGAAAACTGAAAACTGATATAACAAACTGTACAGCACAGGAACATGTTTCCATCGAAAGAACAGAAAAGCAAAGCACAACTTTGTAAACTAAATCACATACGTGTCGCCCGTTCAATTATTACAACAGGAAAGCTGAAAAGTGATATATCACACTGTACAGCACAGAAACAAGTTTCCAAGAAGAACAGAAACCCAAAGCACTACTTTGGAAACTAAATCACAAGTGTGTCGCTCGCTCAATTAGGAATAAAGGGAAACCGGAAAGTGTTATCTCACACTGTATGGCACAGAAACAAGTTTCCATTGAAAGAACAGAAACGAAAAGCACAACTTTGTAAACTAATTCACATATGTGTCGCCTGTTCAATTATTATAACAGGAAAACTGAAAAGTGATATAACCCTAACCCTAACCCTAACCCTAAGGCCCTAACCCAACCCTAACCCCTAACCCTAACCCTAACCCTAACCCTAACCCTAACCCTAACCCTAACCCCTAACCCTAACCCTAACCCTAACCCTAACCCTAACCCTAACCCTAACCCTAACTTGTTCCTAACAGGAACAAGTTTCCAACGAAAGAATGTAAATGAAAAGCACTACTTTGTAAACTGAATCACATGTGTGTCACTCGCTCAATTAGGAATACAGGAAAACCGAAAAGTGTTATATCGCACTGTACGGCACAGAAACTAGTTTCCATCGAAAGAACAGAAAAGCAAAGCACAACTTTGTAAACTAAATCACATACGTGTCGCCCGTTCAATTATTACAACAGGAAAACTGAAAAGTGATATATCACACTGTACAGCACAGAAACAAGTTTCCAAGAAGAACAGAAACCCAAAGCACTACTTTGTAAAATTAATCACAAGTGTGTCGCTCGCTCAATTAGGAATACAGGGAAACCGGAAAGTGTTATCTCACACTGTATGGCACAGAAACAAGTTTCCAAAGAAAGAACAGAAACGCAAAGCACAACTTTGTAAACTAACTGAAATACGTGTCGCCTGTTCAATTATTAGAAGAGCAAAACTGAAAAGTGATATAACCCTAACCCTAACCCTAACCCTAAGGCCCTAACCCAACCCTAACCCTAACCCTAACCCTAAACCCTAACCCTAAACCTAACCCTAACCCTAACCCTAACCCTAACGCTAACCCTATCCCTTACCCAGCCCTAACCTAACCCTAACCCTAACCCTAACCCTAACTCTAACTTGTTCCTAAAAGGAATAAGTTTCCAACGAAAGAATGTAAATGAAAAGCACTACTTTGTAAACTGAATCACATGTGTGTCACTCGCTCAATTAGGAATACAGGAAAACCGAAAAGTATTATCTCGCACTGTAATGCACAGAAACTAGTTTCCATCGAAAGAACAGAAAAGCAAAGCACAACTTTGTAAACTAAATCACATACGTGTCGCCCATTCAATTATTACAACAGGAAAACTGAAAAGTGATATATCACACTGTACAGCACAGAAACAAGTTTCCAAGAAGAACAGAAACCCAAAACACTACTTTGTAAACTAAATCACATGTGTGTCGCTCGCTCAATTAGGAATACAGGGAAATCGAAAAGTGTTATCTCACACTGTATGGCACAGAAACAAGTTTGCAAAGAAAGAACAGAAACGCAAAGCACAACTTTGTAAACTAATTCACATATGTGTCGCCTGTTCAATTATTAGAAGAGGAAAACTGAAAAGTGATATAACACACTGTACATCACAGGAACATGTTTCCATCAAAAGAACAGAAACGCAAAGCACAACTTTGTAAAGTAATTCACATACGTGTCGCCTGTTCAATTATTATAAGAGGAAAACTGAAAAGTGATATAACACACTGTACAGCACAGGAACATGTTTCCATCAAAAGAATAGAAACGCAAAGCACAACTTTGTAAACTAATTCACATACGTGTCGCCTGTTCAATTATTATAAGAGGAAAAATGAAAAGTGATATAACACACTGTAAAGCACAGGAACATGTTTCCATCGAAAGAACAGAAACGCAAAGCACTACTTTGTAAACTAATTCACATACGTGTCGCCTGTTCAATTATTGTAACAGGAAAACTGAAAAGTGATATATCACATTGTACAGCACAGGAACAAGTTTCAAATGAAAGAACAAAAAAGAAAATCACTAATTTGTAAACTAAATCACATGTGTGTCGCTCGCTTCATTAGGAATACAGGAAAACTGAAAAGTAATATATCTCACTGTACAGCACAAGAACAAGTTTCCAACGAAAGAACAGAAAAGCAAAGCACTACTTTTAAACAGAATCACCTGTGTGTCGCTCGCTCAATTAGGAATACAGGAAAACTGAAAAATGTTATCTCGCACTGTACGGCACAGAAACAAGTTTCCATTGAAAGAACAGAAACGCAAAGCACAACTTTGTAAACTAATTCACATATGTGTCGCCTGTTCAATTATTATAACAGGAAAACTGAAAAGTGATATAACCCTAACCCTAACGCTAACCCTAAGGCCCTAACCCAACCCTAACCCCTAACCCTAACCTTAACCCTAACCCTAACCCTAACCCTAACCCTAACCCTAACCCTAACCCTAATGCTAACCCTAACCCTAACCCTAACCTTAACCCTAACTTGTTCCTAACAGGAACAAGTTTCCTAACAGGAACAAGTTTCCAACGAAAGAATGTAAATGAAAAGCACTACTTTGTAAACTGAATCACATGTGTGTCACTCGCTCAATTAGGAATACAGGAAAACCGAAAAGTGTTATCTCGCACTGTACGGCACAGAAACTAGTTTCCATCGAAAGAACAGAAAAGCAAAGCACAACTTTGTAAACTAAATCACATACGTGTCGCCCGTTCAATTATTACAACAGGAAAACTGAAAAGTGATATATCACACTGTACAGCACAGAAACAAGTTTCCAAGAAGAACAGAAACCCAAAGCACTACTTTGGAAACTAAATCACAAGTGTGTCGCTCGCTCAATTAGGAATACAGGGAAACCGGAAAGTGTTATCTCACACTGTATGGCACAGAAACAAGTTTCCAAAGAAAGAACAGAAACGCAAAGCACAACTTAGTAAACTAAATGACATACGTGTCGCCTGTTTAATTATTATAAGAGGAAAACTGAAAAGTGATATAACACACTGTACAGCACAGGAACATTTTTCCATCGAAAGAACAGAAAAGCAAAGCACAACTTTGTAAACTAAATCACATACGTGTCGCCTGTTCAATTATTATAACAGGAAAACTGAAAAGTGATATAACCCTAACACTAACCCTAACCCTAAGGCCCTAACCCTAACCCTAACCCTAACCCTAACACTAACCCTAACACTAAACCTAACTTGTTCCTAACAGGAACAAGTTTCCAACGAAAGAATGTAAATGAAAAGCACTACTTTGTAAACTGAATCACATGTGTGTCACTCGCTCAATTAGGAATACAGGAAAACCGAAAAGTGTTATCTCTCACTGTACGGCACAGAAACTAGTTTCCATCGAAAGAACAGAAAAGCAAAGCACAACTTTGTAAACCAATTCACATACATGTCGCCTGTTCAATTATTATAAGAGGAAAACTGAAAAGTGATATAACACACTGTACAGCACAGGAACATGTTTCCATCGAAAGAACAGAAAAGCAAAGCACAACTTTGTAAACTAAATCACATACATGTCGCCCGTTCAATTATTACAACAGGAAAACTGAAAAGTGATATATCACACTGTACAGCACATAAACAAGTTTCCAAGAAGAACAGAAACCCAAAGCACTACTTTGTAAACTAAATCACAAGTGTGTCGCTCACTCAATTAGGAATACAGGGAAACCGGAAAGTGTTATCTCACACTGTATGGCACAGAAACAAGTTTCCAAAGAAAGAACAGAAACGCAAAGCACAACTTTGTAAACTAAATGACATACGTGTCGCCTGTTCAATTATTATAAGAGGAAAACTGAAAAGTGATATAACACACTGTACAGCACAGGAACATGTTTCCATCGAAAGAACAGAAACGCAAAGCACAACTTTGTAAACTAATTCACATACGTGTCGCCTGTTCAATTATTATAACAGGAAAACTGAAAAGTTATATAACCCTAACACTAACCCTAACCCTAAGGCCCTAACCATAACCCTAACCCTAACGCCTAACCCTAACCCTAACCCTAACTTGTTCCTAACAGGAACAAGTTTCCAACGAAAGAATGTAAATGAAAAGCACTACTTTGTAAACTGAATCACATGTGTGTCACTCGCTCAATTAGGAATACAGGAAAACCGAAAAGTGTTATCTCGCACTGTAATGCACAGAAACTAGTTTCCATCGAAAGAACAGAAAAGCAAAGCCCAACTTTGTAAACTAAATCACATACGTGTCGCCCATTCAATTATTACAACAGGAAAACTGAAAAGTGATATATCACACTGTACAGCACAGAAACAATTTTCCAAGAAGATCAGAAACCCAAAACACTACTTTGTAAACTAAATCACATGGGTGTCGCTCGCTCAATTAGGAATACAGGGAAACCGAAAAGTGTTATCTCACACTGTATGGCACAGAAACAAGTTTCCAAAGAAAGACCAGAAACGCAAAGCACAACTTTGTAAACTAAATGACATACGTGTGGCCTGTTCAATTATTATAAGAGGAAAACTGAAAAGTGATATAACACACTGTACAGCACAGGAACATGTTTTCATCAAAAGAACAGAAACGCAAAGCACAACTTTGTAAACTAATTCACATACGTGTCGCCTGTTCAATTATTATAAGAGGAAAACTGAAAAGTGATATAACACACTGTACAGCACAGGAACATGTTTCCAACGAAAGAACAGAAACGCAAAGCACAACTTTGTAAACTAATTCACATACGTGTCGCCTGTTCAATTATTGTAACAGGAAAACTGAAAAGTGATATATCACATTGTACAGCACAGGAACAAGTTTCAAATGAAAGAACAAAAAAGAAAATCACTAATTTGTAAACTAAATCACATGTGTGTCGCTCGCTTCAATAGGAATACAGGAAAACTGAAAAGTAATATATCTCACTGTACAGCACAAGAACAAGTTTCCAACGAAAGAACAGAAAAGCAAAGCACTACTTTTAAACAAAATCACCTGTGTGTCGCTCGCTCAATTAGGAATACAGGAAAACTGAAAAGTGTTATCTCGCACTGTACGGCACAGAAACAAGTTTCCATTGAAAGAACAGAAACGCAAAGCACAACTTTGAAAACTAATTCACATATGTGTCGCCTGTTCAATTATTATAACAGGAAAACTGAAAAGTGATATAACCCTAACCCTAACCCTAACCCTAAGGCCCTAACCCTAACCCTAACCCCTAACCCTAACCCTAACCCTAACCCTAACCCCTAACCCTAATCCTAACCCTAACCCTAACCCTAACCCTAACGCTGACCCTAACCCTAACCCTAACCCTAACCCTAACCCTAACCCTAACCCTAACTTGTTCCTAAGAGGAACAAGTTTCCTAACAGGGACAAGTTTCCAACGAAAGAATGTAAATGAAAAGCACTACTTTGTAAACTGAATCACATGTGTGTCACTCGCTCAATTAGGAATACAGGAAAACCGAAAAGTGTTATCTCGCACTGTACGGCACAGAAACTAGTTTCCATCGAAAGAACAGAAAAGCAAAGCACAACTTTGTAAACTAATTCACATACATGTCGCCTGTTCAATTATTATAAGAGGAAAACTGAAAACTGATATAACAAACTGTACAGCACAGGAACATGTTTCCATCGAAAGAACAGAAAAGCAAAGCACAACTTTGTAAACTAAATCACATACGTGTCGCCCGTTCAATTATTACAACAGGAAAGCTGAAAAGTGATATATCACACTGTACAGCACAGAAACAAGTTTCCAAGAAGAACAGAAACCCAAAGCACTACTTTGGAAACTAAATCACAAGTGTGTCGCTCGCTCAATTAGGAATACAGGGAAACCGGAAAGTGTTATCTCACACCGTATGGCACAGAAACAAGTTTCCATTGAAAGAACAGAAACGCAAAGCACAACTTTGTAAACTAATTCACATATGTGTCGCCTGTTCAATTATTATAACAGGAAAACTGAAAAGTGATATAACCCTAACCCTAACCCTAACCCTAAGGCCCTAACCCAACCCTAACCGCTAACCCTAACCCTAACCCTAACCCTAACCCTAAACCTAACCCTAACCCTAACCCTAACCCTAACCCTAACGCTAACCCTATCCCTTACCCAGCCCTAACCAAACCCTAACCCTAACCCTAACCCTAACTCTAACTTGTTCCTAAAAGGAATAAGTTTCCAACGAAAGAATGTAAATGAAAAGCACTACTTTGTAAACTGAATCACATGTGTGTCACTCGCTCAATTAGGAATACAGGAAAACCGAAAAGTATTATCTCGCACTGTAATGCACAGAAACTAGTTTCCATCGAAAGAACAGAAAAGCAAAGCACAACTTTGTAAACTAATTCACATATGTGTCGCCTGTTCAATTATTATAACAGGAAAACTGAAAAGTGATATAACCCTAACCCTAACGCTAACCCTAAGGCCCTAACCCAACCCTAACCCCTAACCCTAACCTTAACCCTAACCCTAACCCTAACCCTAACCCTAACCCTAACCCTAATGCTAACCCTAACCCTAACCCTAACCTTAACCCTAACTTGTTCCTAACAGGAACAAGTTTCCTAACAGGAACAAGTTTCCAACGAAAGAATGTAAATGAAAAGCACTACTTTGTAAACTGAATCACATGTGTGTCACTCGCTCAATTAGGAATACAGGAAAACCGAAAAGTGTTATCTCGCACTGTACGGCACAGAAACTAGTTTCCATCGAAAGAACAGAAAAGCAAAGCACAACTTTGTAAACTAAATCACATACGTGTCGCCCGTTCAATTATTACAACAGGAAAACTGAAAAGTGATATATCACACTGTACAGCACAGAAACAAGTTTCCAAGAAGAACAGAAACCCAAAGCACTACTTTGGAAACTAAATCACAAGTGTGTCGCTCGCTCAATTAGGAATACAGGGAAACCGGAAAGTGTTATCTCACACTGTATGGCACAGAAACAAGTTTCCAAAGAAAGAACAGAAACGCAAAGCACAACTTAGTAAACTAAATGACATACGTGTCGCCTGTTTAATTATTATAAGAGGAAAACTGAAAAGTGATATAACACACTGTACAGCACAGGAACATTTTTCCATCGAAAGAACAGAAAAGCAAAGCACAACTTTGTAAACTAAATCACATACGTGTCGCCTGTTCAATTATTATAACAGGAAAACTGAAAAGTGATATAACCCTAACACTAACCCTAACCCTAAGGCCCTAACCCTAACCCTAACCCTAACCCTAACCCTAACCCTAACACTAAACCTAACTTGTTCCTAACAGGAACAAGTTTCCAACGAAAGAATGTAAATGAAAAGCACTACTTTGTAAACTGAATCACATGTGTGTCACTCGCTCAATTAGGAATACAGGAAAACCGAAAAGTGTTATCTCTCACTGTACGGCACAGAAACTAGTTTCCATCGAAAGAACAGAAAAGCAAAGCACAACTTTGTAAACCAATTCACATACATGTCGCCTGTTCAATTATTATAAGAGGAAAACTGAAAAGTGATATAACACACTGTACAGCACAGGAACATGTTTCCATCGAAAGAACAGAAAAGCAAAGCACAACTTTGTAAACTAAATCACATACATGTCGCCCGTTCAATTATTACAACAGGAAAACTGAAAAGTGATATATCACACTGTACAGCACATAAACAAGTTTCCAAGAAGAACAGAAACCCAAAGCACTACTTTGTAAACTAAATCACAAGTGTGTCGCTCACTCAATTAGGAATACAGGGAAACCGGAAAGTGTTATCTCACACTGTATGGCACAGAAACAAGTTTCCAAAGAAAGAACAGAAACGCAAAGCACAACTTTGTAAACTAAATGACATACGTGTCGCCTGTTCAATTATTATAAGAGGAAAACTGAAAAGTGATATAACACACTGTACAGCACAGGAACATGTTTCCATCGAAAGAACAGAAACGCAAAGCACAACTTTGTAAACTAATTCACATACGTGTCGCCTGTTCAATTATTATAACAGGAAAACTGAAAAGTTATATAACCCTAACACTAACCCTAACCCTAAGGCCCTAACCATAACCCTAACCCTAACGCCTAACCCTAACCCTAACCCTAACTTGTTCCTAACAGGAACAAGTTTCCAACGAAAGAATGTAAATGAAAAGCACTACTTTGTAAACTGAATCACATGTGTGTCACTCGCTCAATTAGGAATACAGGAAAACCGAAAAGTGTTATCTCGCACTGTAATGCACAGAAACTAGTTTCCATCGAAAGAACAGAAAAGCAAAGCCCAACTTTGTAAACTAAATCACATACGTGTCGCCCATTCAATTATTACAACAGGAAAACTGAAAAGTGATATATCACACTGTACAGCACAGAAACAATTTTCCAAGAAGATCAGAAACCCAAAACACTACTTTGTAAACTAAATCACATGGGTGTCGCTCGCTCAATTAGGAATACAGGGAAACCGAAAAGTGTTATCTCACACTGTATGGCACAGAAACAAGTTTCCAAAGAAAGACCAGAAACGCAAAGCACAACTTTGTAAACTAAATGACATACGTGTGGCCTGTTCAATTATTATAAGAGGAAAACTGAAAAGTGATATAACACACTGTACAGCACAGGAACATGTTTTCATCAAAAGAACAGAAACGCAAAGCACAACTTTGTAAACTAATTCACATACGTGTCGCCTGTTCAATTATTATAAGAGGAAAACTGAAAAGTGATATAACACACTGTACAGCACAGGAACATGTTTCCAACGAAAGAACAGAAACGCAAAGCACAACTTTGTAAACTAATTCACATACGTGTCGCCTGTTCAATTATTGTAACAGGAAAACTGAAAAGTGATATATCACATTGTACAGCACAGGAACAAGTTTCAAATGAAAGAACAAAAAAGAAAATCACTAATTTGTAAACTAAATCACATGTGTGTCGCTCGCTTCAATAGGAATACAGGAAAACTGAAAAGTAATATATCTCACTGTACAGCACAAGAACAAGTTTCCAACGAAAGAACAGAAAAGCAAAGCACTACTTTTAAACAAAATCACCTGTGTGTCGCTCGCTCAATTAGGAATACAGGAAAACTGAAAAGTGTTATCTCGCACTGTACGGCACAGAAACAAGTTTCCATTGAAAGAACAGAAACGCAAAGCACAACTTTGAAAACTAATTCACATATGTGTCGCCTGTTCAATTATTATAACAGGAAAACTGAAAAGTGATATAACCCTAACCCTAACCCTAACCCTAAGGCCCTAACCCTAACCCTAACCCCTAACCCTAACCCTAACCCTAACCCTAACCCCTAACCCTAATCCTAACCCTAACCCTAACCCTAACCCTAACGCTGACCCTAACCCTAACCCTAACCCTAACCCTAACCCTAACCCTAACTTGTTCCTAAGAGGAACAAGTTTCCTAACAGGGACAAGTTTCCAACGAAAGAATGTAAATGAAAAGCACTACTTTGTAAACTGAATCACATGTGTGTCACTCGCTCAATTAGGAATACAGGAAAACCGAAAAGTGTTATCTCGCACTGTACGGCACAGAAACTAGTTTCCATCGAAAGAACAGAAAAGCAAAGCACAACTTTGTAAACTAATTCACATACATGTCGCCTGTTCAATTATTATAAGAGGAAAACTGAAAACTGATATAACAAACTGTACAGCACAGGAACATGTTTCCATCGAAAGAACAGAAAAGCAAAGCACAACTTTGTAAACTAAATCACATACGTGTCGCCCGTTCAATTATTACAACAGGAAAGCTGAAAAGTGATATATCACACTGTACAGCACAGAAACAAGTTTCCAAGAAGAACAGAAACCCAAAGCACTACTTTGGAAACTAAATCACAAGTGTGTCGCTCGCTCAATTAGGAATACAGGGAAACCGGAAAGTGTTATCTCACACCGTATGGCACAGAAACAAGTTTCCATTGAAAGAACAGAAACGCAAAGCACAACTTTGTAAACTAATTCACATATGTGTCGCCTGTTCAATTATTATAACAGGAAAACTGAAAAGTGATATAACCCTAACCCTAACCCTAACCCTAAGGCCCTAACCCAACCCTAACCGCTAACCCTAACCCTAACCCTAACCCTAACCCTAAACCTAACCCTAACCCTAACCCTAACCCTAACCCTAACCCTAACGCTAACCCTATCCCTTACCCAGCCCTAACCAAACCCTAACCCTAACCCTAACCCTAACTCTAACTTGTTCCTAAAAGGAATAAGTTTCCAACGAAAGAATGTAAATGAAAAGCACTACTTTGTAAACTGAATCACATGTGTGTCACTCGCTCAATTAGGAATACAGGAAAACCGAAAAGTATTATCTCGCACTGTAATGCACAGAAACTAGTTTCCATCGAAAGAACAGAAAAGCAAAGCACAACTTTGTAAACTAATTCACATATGTGTCGCCTGTTCAATTATTATAACAGGAAAACTGAAAAGTGATATAACCCTAACCCTAACGCTAACCCTAAGGCCCTAACCCAACCCTAACCCCTAACCCTAACCTTAACCCTAACCCTAACCCTAACCCTAACCCTAACCCTAACCCTAATGCTAACCCTAACCCTAACCCTAACCTTAACCCTAACTTGTTCCTAACAGGAAC
Source organism: Meriones unguiculatus (assembly GCF_030254825.1). Taxonomy (NCBI): domain Eukaryota; kingdom Metazoa; phylum Chordata; class Mammalia; order Rodentia; family Muridae; genus Meriones; species Meriones unguiculatus. Next base: position 3,869,495 of record NC_083366.1, read on the forward strand.
AAGTTTCCTAACAGGAACAAGTTTCCAACGAAAGAATGTAAATGAAAAGCACTACTTTGTAAACTGAATCACATGTGTGTCACTCGCTCAATTAGGAATACAGGAAAACCGAAAAGTGTTATCTCGCACTGTACGGCACAGAAACTAGTTTCCATCGAAAGAACAGAAAAGCAAAGCACAACTTTGTAAACTAAATCACATACGTGTCGCCCGTTCAATTATTACAACAGGAAAACTGAAAAGTGATATATCACACTGTACAGCACAGAAACAAGTTTCCAAGAAGAACAGAAACCCAAAGCACTACTTTGGAAACTAAATCACAAGTGTGTCGCTCGCTCAATTAGGAATACAGGGAAACCGGAAAGTGTTATCTCACACTGTATGGCACAGAAACAAGTTTCCAAAGAAAGAACAGAAACGCAAAGCACAACTTAGTAAACTAAATGACATACGTGTCGCCTGTTTAATTATTATAAGAGGAAAACTGAAAAGTGATATAACACACTGTACAGCACAGGAACATTTTTCCATCGAAAGAACAGAAAAGCAAAGCACAACTTTGTAAACTAAATCACATACGTGTCGCCTGTTCAATTATTATAACAGGAAAACTGAAAAGTGATATAACCCTAACACTAACCCTAACCCTAAGGCCCTAACCCTAACCCTAACCCTAACCCTAACCCTAACCCTAACACTAAACCTAACTTGTTCCTAACAGGAACAAGTTTCCAACGAAAGAATGTAAATGAAAAGCACTACTTTGTAAACTGAATCACATGTGTGTCACTCGCTCAATTAGGAATACAGGAAAACCGAAAAGTGTTATCTCTCACTGTACGGCACAGAAACTAGTTTCCATCGAAAGAACAGAAAAGCAAAGCACAACTTTGTAAACCAATTCACATACATGTCGCCTGTTCAATTATTATAAGAGGAAAACTGAAAAGTGATATAACACACTGTACAGCACAGGAACATGTTTCCATCGAAAGAACAGAAAAGCAAAGCACAACTTTGTAAACTAAATCACATACATGTCGCCCGTTCAATTATTACAACAGGAAAACTGAAAAGTGATATATCACACTGTACAGCACATAAACAAGTTTCCAAGAAGAACAGAAACCCAAAGCACTACTTTGTAAACTAAATCACAAGTGTGTCGCTCACTCAATTAGGAATACAGGGAAACCGGAAAGTGTTATCTCACACTGTATGGCACAGAAACAAGTTTCCAAAGAAAGAACAGAAACGCAAAGCACAACTTTGTAAACTAAATGACATACGTGTCGCCTGTTCAATTATTATAAGAGGAAAACTGAAAAGTGATATAACACACTGTACAGCACAGGAACATGTTTCCATCGAAAGAACAGAAACGCAAAGCACAACTTTGTAAACTAATTCACATACGTGTCGCCTGTTCAATTATTATAACAGGAAAACTGAAAAGTTATATAACCCTAACACTAACCCTAACCCTAAGGCCCTAACCATAACCCTAACCCTAACGCCTAACCCTAACCCTAACCCTAACTTGTTCCTAACAGGAACAAGTTTCCAACGAAAGAATGTAAATGAAAAGCACTACTTTGTAAACTGAATCACATGTGTGTCACTCGCTCAATTAGGAATACAGGAAAACCGAAAAGTGTTATCTCGCACTGTAATGCACAGAAACTAGTTTCCATCGAAAGAACAGAAAAGCAAAGCCCAACTTTGTAAACTAAATCACATACGTGTCGCCCATTCAATTATTACAACAGGAAAACTGAAAAGTGATATATCACACTGTACAGCACAGAAACAATTTTCCAAGAAGATCAGAAACCCAAAACACTACTTTGTAAACTAAATCACATGGGTGTCGCTCGCTCAATTAGGAATACAGGGAAACCGAAAAGTGTTATCTCACACTGTATGGCACAGAAACAAGTTTCCAAAGAAAGACCAGAAACGCAAAGCACAACTTTGTAAACTAAATGACATACGTGTGGCCTGTTCAATTATTATAAGAGGAAAACTGAAAAGTGATATAACACACTGTACAGCACAGGAACATGTTTTCATCAAAAGAACAGAAACGCAAAGCACAACTTTGTAAACTAATTCACATACGTGTCGCCTGTTCAATTATTATAAGAGGAAAACTGAAAAGTGATATAACACACTGTACAGCACAGGAACATGTTTCCAACGAAAGAACAGAAACGCAAAGCACAACTTTGTAAACTAATTCACATACGTGTCGCCTGTTCAATTATTGTAACAGGAAAACTGAAAAGTGATATATCACATTGTACAGCACAGGAACAAGTTTCAAATGAAAGAACAAAAAAGAAAATCACTAATTTGTAAACTAAATCACATGTGTGTCGCTCGCTTCAATAGGAATACAGGAAAACTGAAAAGTAATATATCTCACTGTACAGCACAAGAACAAGTTTCCAACGAAAGAACAGAAAAGCAAAGCACTACTTTTAAACAAAATCACCTGTGTGTCGCTCGCTCAATTAGGAATACAGGAAAACTGAAAAGTGTTATCTCGCACTGTACGGCACAGAAACAAGTTTCCATTGAAAGAACAGAAACGCAAAGCACAACTTTGAAAACTAATTCACATATGTGTCGCCTGTTCAATTATTATAACAGGAAAACTGAAAAGTGATATAACCCTAACCCTAACCCTAACCCTAAGGCCCTAACCCTAACCCTAACCCCTAACCCTAACCCTAACCCTAACCCTAACCCCTAACCCTAATCCTAACCCTAACCCTAACCCTAACCCTAACGCTGACCCTAACCCTAACCCTAACCCTAACCCTAACCCTAACCCTAACTTGTTCCTAAGAGGAACAAGTTTCCTAACAGGGACAAGTTTCCAACGAAAGAATGTAAATGAAAAGCACTACTTTGTAAACTGAATCACATGTGTGTCACTCGCTCAATTAGGAATACAGGAAAACCGAAAAGTGTTATCTCGCACTGTACGGCACAGAAACTAGTTTCCATCGAAAGAACAGAAAAGCAAAGCACAACTTTGTAAACTAATTCACATACATGTCGCCTGTTCAATTATTATAAGAGGAAAACTGAAAACTGATATAACAAACTGTACAGCACAGGAACATGTTTCCATCGAAAGAACAGAAAAGCAAAGCACAACTTTGTAAACTAAATCACATACGTGTCGCCCGTTCAATTATTACAACAGGAAAGCTGAAAAGTGATATATCACACTGTACAGCACAGAAACAAGTTTCCAAGAAGAACAGAAACCCAAAGCACTACTTTGGAAACTAAATCACAAGTGTGTCGCTCGCTCAATTAGGAATACAGGGAAACCGGAAAGTGTTATCTCACACCGTATGGCACAGAAACAAGTTTCCATTGAAAGAACAGAAACGCAAAGCACAACTTTGTAAACTAATTCACATATGTGTCGCCTGTTCAATTATTATAACAGGAAAACTGAAAAGTGATATAACCCTAACCCTAACCCTAACCCTAAGGCCCTAACCCAACCCTAACCGCTAACCCTAACCCTAACCCTAACCCTAACCCTAAACCTAACCCTAACCCTAACCCTAACCCTAACCCTAACGCTAACCCTATCCCTTACCCAGCCCTAACCAAACCCTAACCCTAACCCTAACCCTAACTCTAACTTGTTCCTAAAAGGAATAAGTTTCCAACGAAAGAATGTAAATGAAAAGCACTACTTTGTAAACTGAATCACATGTGTGTCACTCGCTCAATTAGGAATACAGGAAAACCGAAAAGTATTATCTCGCACTGTAATGCACAGAAACTAGTTTCCATCGAAAGAACAGAAAAGCAAAGCACAACTTTGTAAACTAAATCACATACGTGTCGCCCATTCAATTATTACAACAGGAAAACTGAAAAGTGATATATCACACTGTACAGCACAGAAACAATTTTCCAAGAAGAACAGAAACCCAAAACACTACTTTGTAAACTAAATCACATGTGTGTCGCTCGCTCAATTAGGAATACAGGGAAATCGAAAAGTGTTATCTCACACTGTATGGCACAGAAACAAGTTTCCAAAGAAAGAACAGAAACGCAAAGCACAACTTTGTAAACTAACTGAAATACGTGTCGCCTGTTCAATTATTAGAAGAGGAAAACTGAAAAGTGATATAACACACTGTACATCACAGGAACATGTTTCCATCAAAAGAACAGAAACGCAAAGCACAACTTTGTAAACTAATTCACATACGTGTCGCCTGTTCAATTATTATAAGAGGAAAACTGAAAAGTGATATAACACACTGTACAGCACAGGAACATGTTTCCATCAAAAGAATAGAAACGCAAAGCACAACTTTATAAACTAATTCACATACGTGTCGCCTGTTCAATTATTATAAGAGGAAAAATGAAAAGTGATATAACACACTGTAAAGCACAGGAACATGTTTCCATCGAAAGAACAGAAACGCAAAGCACAACTTTGTAAACTAATTCACATACGTGTCGCCTGTTCAATTATTGTAACAGGAAAACTGAAAAGTGATATATCACATTGTACAGCACAGGAACAAGTTTCAAATGAAAGAACAAAAAAGAAAATCACTAATTTGTAAACTAAATCACATGTGTGTCGCTCGCTTCATTAGGAATACAGGAAAACTGAAAAGTAATATATCTCACTGTACAGCACAAGAACAAGTTTCCAACGAAAGAACAGAAAAGCAAAGCACTACTTTTAAACAGAATCACCTGTGTGTCGCTCGCTCAATTAGGAATACAGGAAAACTGAAAAATGTTATCTCGCACTGTACGGCACAGAAACAAGTTTCCATTGAAAGAACAGAAACGCAAAGCACAACTTTGTAAACTAATTCACATATGTGTCGCCTGTTCAATTATTATAACAGGAAAACGGAAAAGTGATATAACCCTAACCCTAACGCTAACCCTAAGGCCCTAACCCAACCCTAACCCCTAACCCTAACCTTAACCCTAACGCTAACCCTAACCCTAACCCTAACCCTAACCCCTAACCCTAACCCTAACCCTAACCCTAACCCTAATGCTAACCCTAACCCTAACCCTAACCTTAACGCTAACTTGTTCCTAACAGGAACAAGTTTCCTAACAGGAACAAGTTTCCAACGAAAGAATGTAAATGAAAAGCACTACTTTGTAAACTGAATCACATGTGTGTCACTCGCTCAATTAGGAATACAGGAAAACCGAAAAGTGTTATCTCGCACTGTACGGCACAGAAACTAGTTTCCATCGAAAGAACAGAAAAGCAAAGCACAACTTTGTAAACTAAATCACATACGTGTCGCCCGTTCAATTATTACAACAGGAAAACTGAAAAGTGATATATCACACTGTACAGCACAGAAACAAGTTTCCAAGAAGAACAGAAACCCAAAGCACTACTTTGGAAACTAAATCACAAGTGTGTCGCTCGCTCAATTAGGAATACAGGGAAACCGGAAAGTGTTATCTCACACTGTATGGCACAGAAACAAGTTTCCAAAGAAAGAACAGAAACGCAAAGCACAACTTAGTAAACTAAATGACATACGTGTCGCCTGTTTAATTATTATAAGAGGAAAACTGAAAAGTGATATAACACACTGTACAGCACAGGAACATGTTTCCATCGAAAGAACAGAAAAGCAAAGCACAACTTTGTAAACTAAATCACATACGTGTCGCCCATTCAATTATTACAACAGGAAAACTGAAAAGTGATATATCACACTGTACAGCACAGAAACAATTTTCCAAGAAGAACAGAAACCCAAAACACTACTTTGTAAACTAAATCACATGTGTGTCGCTCGCTCAATTAGGAATACAGGGAAATCGAAAAGTGTTATCTCACACTGTATGGCACAGAAACAATTTTCCAAAGAAAGAACAGAAACGCAAAGCACAACTTTGTAAACTAACTGAAATACGTGTCGCCTGTTCAATTATTAGAAGAGGAAAACTGAAAAGTGATATAACACACTGTACATCACAGGAACATGTTTCCATCAAAAGAACAGAAACGCAAAGCACAACTTTGTAAACTAATTCACATACGTGTCGCCTGTTCAATTATTATAAGAGGAAAACTGAAAAGTGATATAACACACTGTACAGCACAGGAACATGTTTCTATCAAAAGAATAGAAACGCAAAGCACAACTTTGTAAACTAATTCACATACGTGTCGCCTGTTCAATTATTATAAGAGGAAAAATGAAAAGTGATATAACACACTGTAAAGCACAGGAACATGTTTCCATCGAAAGAACAGAAACGCAAAGCACAACTTTGTAAACTAATTCACATACGTGTCGCCTGTTCAATTATTGTAACAGGAAAACTGAAAAGTGATATATCACATTGTACAGCACAGGAACAAGTTTCAAATGAAAGAACAAAAAAGAAAATCACTAATTTGTAAACTAAATCACATGTGTGTCGCTCGCTTCATTAGGAATACAGGAAAACTGAAAAGTAATATATCTCACTGTACAGCACAAGAACAAGTTTCCAACGAAAGAACAGAAAAGCAAAGCACTACTTTTAAACAGAATCACCTGTGTGTCGCTCGCTCAATTAGGAATACAGGAAAACTGAAAAATGTTATCTCGCACTGTACGGCACAGAAACAAGTTTCCATTGAAAGAACAGAAACGCAAAGCACAACTTTGTAAACTAATTCACATATGTGTCGCCTGTTCAATTATTATAACAGGAAAACGGAAAAGTGATATAACCCTAACCCTAACGCTAACCCTAAGGCCCTAACCCAACCCTAACCCCTAACCCTAACCTTAACCCTAACGCTAACCCTAACCCTAACCCTAACCCTAACCCCTAACCCTAACCCTAACCCTAACCCTAACCCTAATGCTAACCCTAACCCTAACCCTAACCTTAACGCTAACTTGTTCCTAACAGGAACAAGTTTCCTAACAGGAACAAGTTTCCAACGAAAGAATGTAAATGAAAAGCACTACTTTGTAAACTGAATCACATGTGTGTCACTCGCTCAATTAGGAATACAGGAAAACCGAAAAGTGTTATCTCGCACTGTACGGCACAGAAACTAGTTTCCATCGAAAGAACAGAAAAGCAAAGCACAACTTTGTAAACTAAATCACATACGTGTCGCCCGTTCAATTATTACAACAGGAAAACTGAAAAGTGATATATCACACTGTACAGCACAGAAACAAGTTTCCAAGAAGAACAGAAACCCAAAGCACTACTTTGGAAACTAAATCACAAGTGTGTCGCTCGCTCAATTAGGAATACAGGGAAACCGGAAAGTGTTATCTCACACTGTATGGCACAGAAACAAGTTTCCAAAGAAAGAACAGAAACGCAAAGCACAACTTAGTAAACTAAATGACATACGTGTCGCCTGTTTAATTATTATAAGAGGAAAACTGAAAAGTGATATAACACACTGTACAGCACAGGAACATGTTTCCATCGAAAGAACAGAAAAGCAAAGCACAACTTTGTAAACTAAATCACATACGTGTCGCCCATTCAATTATTACAACAGGAAAACTGAAAAGTGATATATCACACTGTACAGCACAGAAACAATTTTCCAAGAAGAACAGAAACCCAAAACACTACTTTGTAAACTAAATCACATGTGTGTCGCTCGCTCAATTAGGAATACAGGGAAATCGAAAAGTGTTATCTCACACTGTATGGCACAGAAACAATTTTCCAAAGAAAGAACAGAAACGCAAAGCACAACTTTGTAAACTAACTGAAATACGTGTCGCCTGTTCAATTATTAGAAGAGGAAAACTGAAAAGTGATATAACACACTGTACATCACAGGAACATGTTTCCATCAAAAGAACAGAAACGCAAAGCACAACTTTGTAAACTAATTCACATACGTGTCGCCTGTTCAATTATTATAAGAGGAAAACTGAAAAGTGATATAACACACTGTACAGCACAGGAACATGTTTCTATCAAAAGAATAGAAACGCAAAGCACAACTTTGTAAACTAATTCACATACGTGTCGCCTGTTCAATTATTATAAGAGGAAAAATGAAAAGTGATATAACACACTGTAAAGCACAGGAACATGTTTCCATCGAAAGAACAGAAACGCAAAGCACAACTTTGTAAACTAATTCACATACGTGTCGCCTGTTCAATTATTGTAACAGGAAAACTGAAAAGTGATATATCACATTGTACAGCACAGGAACAAGTTTCAAATGAAAGAACAAAAAAGAAAATCACTAATTTGTAAACTAAATCACATGTGTGTCGCTCGCTTCATTAGGAATACAGGAAAACTGAAAAGTAATATATCTCACTGTACAGCACAAGAACAAGTTTCCAACGAAAGAACAGAAAAGCAAAGCACTACTTTTAAACAGAATCACCTGTGTGTCGCTCGCTCAATTAGGAATACAGGAAAACTGAAAAATGTTATCTCGCACTGTACGGCACAGAAACAAGTTTCCATTGAAAGAACAGAAACGCAAAGCACAACTTTGTAAACTAATTCACATATGTGTCGCCTGTTCAATTATTATAACAGGAAAACTGAAAAGTGATATAACCCTAACCCTAACGCTAACCCTAAGGCCCTAACCAAACCCTAACCCCTAACCCTAACCTTAACCCTAACCCTAACCCTAACCCTAACCCTAACCCCTAACCCTAACCCTAACCCTAACCCTAACCCTAACCCTAACCCTAATGCTAACCCTAACCCTAACCCTAACCTTAACCCTAACTTGTTCCTAACAGGAACAAGTTTCTTAACAGGAACAAGTTTCCAACGAAAGAATGTAAATGAAAAGCACTACTTTGTAAACTGAATCACATGTGTGTCACTCGCTCAATTAGGAATACAGGAATACCGAAAAGTGTTATATCGCACTTTACGGCACAGAAACTAGTTACCATAGAAAGAACAGAAAAGCAAAGCACAACTTTGTAAACTAAATCACATACATGTCGCCCGTTCAATTATTAAACAGGAAAACTGAAAAGTGATATATCACACTGTACAGCACAGAAACAAGTTTCCAAGAAGAACAGAAACCCAAAGCACTACTTTGTAAACTAAATCACAAGTGTGTCGCTCACTCAATTAGGAATACAGGGAAACCGGAAAGTGTTATTTCACACTGTATGGCACAGAAACAAGTTTCCAAAGAAAGAACAGAAACGCAAAGCACAACTTTGTAAACTAATTCACATACGTGTCGCCTGTTCAATTATTATAAGAGGAAAACTGAAAAGTGATATAACACACTGTACAGCACAGGAACATGTTTCCATCGAAAGAACAGAAAGGCAAAGCAGTACTTTGTGAACTAATTCACATACGTGTCGCCTGTTCAATTATTGTAACAGGAAAACTGAAAAGTGATATATCACATTGTACAGCACAGGAACAAGTTTCAAATGAAAGAACAAAAAAGAAAATCACCTATTTGTAAACTAAATCAAATGTGTGTCGCTCGCTTCATTAGGAATACAGGAAAACTGAAAAGTAATATATCTCACTGTACAGCACAAGAACAAGTTTCCAACGAAAGAACAGAAAAGCAAAGCACTACTTTTAAACAGAATCACCTGTGTGTCGCTCGCTCAATTAGGAATACAGAAAAACTGAAAAGTGTTATCTCGCACTGTACGGCACAGAAACAAGTTTCCATTGAAAGAACAGAAACGCAAAGCACAACTTTGTAAACTAATTCACATATGTGTCGCCTGTTCAATTATTATAACAGGAAAACTGAAAAGTGATATAACCCTAACCCTAACCCTAACCCTAAGGCCCTAACCCTAACCCTAAACCCTAACCCTAACCCTAACCCTAACCCTAACCTGTAACCCTAACCCTAACCCTAACCCTAACCCTAACCCTAACTCTAACCCTAACCCTAACCCTAACCCTAACCCTAACTTGTTCCTAACAGGAACAAGTTTCCTAACAGGGACAAGTTTCCAACGAAAGAATGTAAATGAAAAGCACTACTTTGTAAACTGAATCACATGTGTGTCCCTCGCTCAATTAGGAATACAGGAAAACCGAAAAGTGTTATATCGCACTGTACGGCACAGAAACTAGTTTCCATCGAAAGAACAGAAAAGCAAAGCACAACTTTGTAAACTAAATCACATACGTGTCGCCCGTTCAATTATTACAACAGGAAAACTGAAAAGTGATATATCACACTGTACAGCACAGAAACAAGTTTCCAAGAAGAACAGAAACCAAAAGCACTACTTTGTAAACTAAATCACATGTGTGTCGCTCGCTCAATTAGGAATACAGGGAAATCGAAAAGTGTTATCTCACACTGTATGGCACAGAAACAAGTTTCCAAAGAAAGAACAGAAACGCAAAGCACAACTTTGTAAACTAACTGAAATACGTGTCGCCTGTTCAATTATTAGAAGAGGAAAACTGAAAAGTGATATAACACACTGTACATCACAGGAACATGTTTCCATCAAAAGAACAGAAACGCAAAGCACAACTTTGTAAACTAATTCACATACGTGTCGCCTGTTCAATTATTATAAGAGGAAAACTGAAAAGTGATATAACACACTGTACAGCACAGGAACATGTTTCCATCAAAAGAATAGAAACGCAAAGCACAACTTTATAAACTAATTCACATACGTGTCGCCTGTTCAATTATTATAAGAGGAAAAATGAAAAGTGATATAACACACTGTAAAGCACAGGAACATGTTTCCATCGAAAGAACAGAAACGCAAAGCACAACTTTCTAAATTAATTCACATACGTGTCGCCTGTTCAATTATTGTAACAGGAAAACTGAAAAGTGATATATCACATTGTACAGCACAGGAACAAGTTTCAAATGAAAGAACAAAAAAGAAAATCACTAATTTGTAAACTAAATCACATGTGTGTCGCTCGCTTCATTAGGAATACAGGAAAACTGAAAAGTAATATATCTCACTGTACAGCACAAGAACAAGTTTCCAACGAAAGAACAGAAAAGCAAAGCACTACTTTTAAACAGAATCACCTGTGTGTCGCTCGCTCAATTAGGAATACAGGAAAACTGAAAAATGTTATCTCGCACTGTACGGCACAGAAACAATTTTCCATTGAAAGAACAGAAACGCAAAGCACAACTTTGTAAACTAATTCACATATGTGTCGCCTGTTCAATTATTATAACAGGAAAACTGAAAAGTGATATAACCCTAACCCTAACGCTAACCCTAAGGCCCTAACCCAACCCTAACCCCTAACCCTAACCTTAACCCTAACGCTAACCCTAACCCTAACCCTAACCCTAACCCCTAACCCTAACCCTAACCCTAACCCCAACCCTAATGCTAACCCTAACCCTAACCCTAACCTTAACCCTAACTTGTTCCTAACAGGAACAAGTTTCCTAACAGGAACAAGTTTCCAACGAAAGAATGTAAATGAAAAGCACTACTTTGTAAACTGAATCACATGTGTGTCACTCGCTCAATTAGGAATACAGGAAAACCGAAAAGTGTTATCTCGCACTGTACGGCACAGAAACTAGTTTCCATCGAAAGAACAGAAAAGCAAAGCACAACTTTGTAAACTAAATCACATACGTGTCGCCCGTTCAATTATTACAACAGGAAAACTGAAAAGTGATATATCACACTGTACAGCACAGAAACAAGTTTCCAAGAAGAACAGAAACCCAAAGCACTACTTTGGAAACTAAATCACAAGTGTGTCGCTCGCTCAATTAGGAATACAGGGAAACCGGAAAGTGTTATCTCACACTGTATGGCACAGAAACAAGTTTCCAAAGAAAGAACAGAAACGCAAAGCACAACTTAGTAAACTAAATGACATACGTGTCGCCTGTTTAATTATTATAAGAGGAAAACTGAAAAGTGATATAACACACTGTACAGCACAGGAACATGTTTCCATCGAAAGAACAGAAAAGCAAAGCACAACTTTGTAAACTAAATCACATACGTGTCGCCCATTCAATTATTACAACAGGAAAACTGAAAAGTGATATATCACACTGTACAGCACAGAAACAATTTTCCAAGAAGAACAGAAACCCAAAACACTACTTTGTAAACTAAATCACATGTGTGTCGCTCGCTCAATTAGGAATACAGGGAAATCGAAAAGTGTTATCTCACACTGTATGGCACAGAAACAATTTTCCAAAGAAAGAACAGAAACGCAAAGCACAACTTTGTAAACTAACTGAAATACGTGTCGCCTGTTCAATTATTAGAAGAGGAAAACTGAAAAGTGATATAACACACTGTACATCACAGGAACATGTTTCCATCAAAAGAACAGAAACGCAAAGCACAACTTTGTAAACTAATTCACATACGTGTCACCTGTTCAATTATTATAAGAGGAAAACTGAAAAGTGATATAACACACTGTACAGCACAGGAACATGTTTCTATCAAAAGAATAGAAACGCAAAGCACAACTTTGTAAACTAATTCACATACGTGTCGCCTGTTCAATTATTATAAGAGGAAAAATGAAAAGTGATATAACACACTGTAAAGCACAGGAACATGTTTCCATCGAAAGAACAGAAACGCAAAGCACAACTTTGTAAACTAATTCACATACGTGTCGCCTGTTCAATTATTGTAACAGGAAAACTGAAAAGTGATATATCACATTGTACAGCACAGGAACAAGTTTCAAATGAAAGAACAAAAAAGAAAATCACTAATTTGTAAACTAAATCACATGTGTGTCGCTCGCTTCATTAGGAATACAGGAAAACTGAAAAGTAATATATCTCACTGTACAGCACAAGAACAAGTTTCCAACGAAAGAACAGAAAAGCAAAGCACTACTTTTAAACAGAATCACCTGTGTGTCGCTCGCTCAATTAGGAATACAGGAAAACTGAAAAATGTTATCTCGCACTGTACGGCACAGAAACAATTTTCCATTGAAAGAACAGAAACGCAAAGCACAACTTTGTAAACTAATTCACATATGTGTCGCCTGTTCAATTATTATAACAGGAAAACTGAAAAGTGATATAACCCTAACCCTAACGCTAACCCTAAGGCCCTAACCCAACCCTAACCCCTAACCCTAACCTTAACCCTAACGCTAACCCTAACCCTAACCCTAACCCTAACCCCTAACCCTAACCCTAACCCTAACCCCAACCCTAATGCTAACCCTAACCCTAACCCTAACCTTAACCCTAACTTGTTCCTAACAGGAACAAGTTTCCTAACAGGAACAAGTTTCCAACGAAAGAATGTAAATGAAAAGCACTACTTTGTAAACTGAATCACATGTGTGTCACTCGCTCAATTAGGAATACAGGAAAACCGAAAAGTGTTATCTCGCACTGTACGGCACAGAAACTAGTTTCCATCGAAAGAACAGAAAAGCAAAGCACAACTTTGTAAACTAAATCACATACGTGTCGCCCGTTCAATTATTACAACAGGAAAACTGAAAAGTGATATATCACACTGTACAGCACAGAAACAAGTTTCCAAGAAGAACAGAAACCCAAAGCACTACTTTGGAAACTAAATCACAAGTGTGTCGCTCGCTCAATTAGGAATACAGGGAAACCGGAAAGTGTTATCTCACACTGTATGGCACAGAAACAAGTTTCCAAAGAAAGAACAGAAACGCAAAGCACAACTTAGTAAACTAAATGACATACGTGTCGCCTGTTTAATTATTATAAGAGGAAAACTGAAAAGTGATATAACACACTGTACAGCACAGGAACATGTTTCCATCGAAAGAACAGAAAAGCAAAGCACAACTTTGTAAACTAAATCACATACGTGTCGCCCATTCAATTATTACAACAGGAAAACTGAAAAGTGATATATCACACTGTACAGCACAGAAACAATTTTCCAAGAAGAACAGAAACCCAAAACACTACTTTGTAAACTAAATCACATGTGTGTCGCTCGCTCAATTAGGAATACAGGGAAATCGAAAAGTGTTATCTCACACTGTATGGCACAGAAACAATTTTCCAAAGAAAGAACAGAAACGCAAAGCACAACTTTGTAAACTAACTGAAATACGTGTCGCCTGTTCAATTATTAGAAGAGGAAAACTGAAAAGTGATATAACACACTGTACATCACAGGAACATGTTTCCATCAAAAGAACAGAAACGCAAAGCACAACTTTGTAAACAAATTCACATACGTGTCGCCTGTTCAATTATTATAAGAGGAAAACTGAAAAGTGATATAACACACTGTACAGCACAGGAACATGTTTCTATCAAAAGAATAGAAACGCAAAGCACAACTTTGTAAACTAATTCACATACGTGTCGCCTGTTCAATTATTATAAGAGGAAAAATGAAAAGTGATATAACACACTGTAAAGCACAGGAACATGTTTCCATCGAAAGAACAGAAACGCAAAGCACAACTTTGTAAACTAATTCACATACGTGTCGCCTGTTCAATGATTGTAACAGGAAAACTGAAAAGTGATATATCACATTGTACAGCACAGGAACAAGTTTCAAATGAAAGAACAAAAAAGAAAATCACTAATTTGTAAACTAAATCACATGTGTGTCGCTCGCTTCATTAGGAATACAGGAAAACTGAAAAGTAATATATCTCACTGTACAGCACAAGAACAAGTTTCCAACGAAAGAACAGAAAAGCAAAGCACTACTTTTAAACAGAATCACCTGTGTGTCGCTCGCTCAATTAGGAATACAGGAAAACTGAAAAATGTTATCTCGCACTGTACGGCACAGAAACAAGTTTCCATTGAAAGAACAGAAACGCAAAGCACAACTTTGTAAACTAATTCACATATGTGTCGCCTGTTCAATTATTATAACAGGAAAACTGAAAAGTGATATAACCCTAACCCTAACGCTAACCCTAAGGCCCTAACCCAACCCTAACCCCTAACCCTAACCTTAACCCTAACCCTAACCCTAACCCTAACCCTAACCCCTAACCCTAACCCTAACCCTAACCCTAACCCTAACCCTAATGCTAACCCTAACCCTAACCCTAACCTTAACCCTAACTTGTTCCTAACAGGAACAAGTTTCCTAACAGGAACAAGTTTCCAACGAAAGAATGTAAATGAAAAGCACTACTTTGTAAACTGAATCACATGTGTGTCACTCGCTCAATTAGGAATACAGGAATACCGAAAAGTGTTATATCGCACTTTACGGCACAGAAACTAGTTACCATCGAAAGAACAGAAAAGCAAAGCACAACTTTGTAAACTAAATCACATACATGTCGCCCGTTCAATTATTACAACAGGAAAACTGAAAAGTGATATATCACACTGTACAGCACAGAAACAAGTTTCCAAGAAGAACAGAAACCCAAAGCACTACTTTGTAAACTAAATCACAAGTGTGTCGCTCACTCAATTAGGAATACAGGGAAACCGGAAAGTGTTATTTCACACTGTATGGCACAGAAACAAGTTTCCAAAGAAAGAACAGAAACGCAAAGCACAACTTTGTAAACTAATTCACATACGTGTCGCCTGTTCAATTATTATAAGAGGAAAACTGAAAAGTGATATAACACACTGTACAGCACAGGAACATGTTTCCATCGAAAGAACAGAAAGGCAAAGCAGTACTTTGTGAACTAATTCACATACGTGTCGCCTGTTCAATTATTGTAACAGGAAAACTGAAAAGTGATATATCACATTGTACAGCACAGGAACAAGTTTCAAATGAAAGAACAAAAAAGAAAATCACTAATTTGTAAACTAAATCACATGTGTGTCGCTCGCTTCATTAGGAATACAGGAAAACTGAAAAGTAATATATCTCACTGTACAGCACAAGAACAAGTTTCCAACGAAAGAACAGAAAAGGAAAGCACTACTTTTAAACAGAATCACCTGTGTGTCGCTCGCTCAATTAGGAATACAGAAAAACTGAAAAGTGTTATCTCGCACTGTACGGCACAGAAACAAGTTTCCATTGAAAGAACAGAAACGCAAAGCACAACTTTGTAAACTAATTCACATATGTGTCGCCTGTTCAATTATTATAACAGGAAAACTGAAAAGTGATATAACCCTAACCCTAACCCTAACCCTAAGGCCCTAACCCTAACCCTAAACCCTAACCCTAACCCTAACCCTAACCCTAACCTGTAACCCTAACCCTAACCCTAACCCTAACCCTAACCCTAACTCTAACCCTAACCCTAACCCTAACCCTAACCCTAACTTGTTCCTAACAGGAACAAGTTTCCTAACAGGGACAAGTTTCCAACGAAAGAATGTAAATGAAAAGCACTACTTTGTAAACTGAATCACATGTGTGTCACTCGCTCAATTAGGAATACAGGAAAACCGAAAAGTGTTATCTCGCACTGTACGGCACAGAAACTAGTTTCCATCGAAAGAACAGAAAAGCAAAGCACAACCTTGTAAACTAATTCACATACGTGTCGCCTGTTCAATTATTATAAGAGGAAAACTGAAAAGTGATATAACACACTGTACAGCACAGGAATATGTTTTCATCGAAAGAACAGAAAAGCAAAGCACAACTTTGTAAACTAAATCGCATACGTGTCGCCCGTTCAATTATTACAACAGGAAAACTGAAAAGTGATATATCACACTGTACAGCACAGAAACAAGTTTCCAAGAAGAACAGAAACCCAAAGCACTACTTTGTAAACTAAATCACAAGTGTGTCGCTCACTCAATTAGGAATACAGGGAAACCGGAAAGTGTTATCTCACAATGTATGGCACAGAAACAAGTTTCCAAAGAAAGAACAGAAACGCAAAGCACAACTTTGTAAACTAATTCACATACGTGTCGCCTGTTCAATTATTATAAGAGGAAAACTGAAAAGTGATATAACACACTGTACAGCACAGGAACATGTTTCCATCGAAAGAACAGAAACGCAAAGCACAACTTTGTAAACTAATTCACATACGAGTCGCCTGTTCAATTATTATAACAGGAAAACTGAAAAGTGATATATCACATTGTACAGCACAGGAACAAGTTTCAAATGAAAGAACAAAAAAGAAAATCAGTAATTTGTAAACTAAATCACATGTGTGTCGCTCGCTCCATTAGGAATACAGGAAAACTGAACAGTAATATATCTCACTGTACAGCACAAGAACAAGTTTCCAACGAAAGAACAGAAAAGCAAAGCACTACTTTTAAACAGAATCACCTGTGTGTTGCTCGCTCAATTAGGAATACAGGAAAACTGAAAAGTGTTATCTCGCACTGTACGGCCCAGAAACAAGTTTCCATTGAAAGAACAGAAACGCAAAGCACAACTTTGTAAACTAATTCACATATGTGTCGCCTGTTCAATTATTATAACAGGAAAACTGAAAAGTGATATAACCCTAACCCTAACCCTAATGCTAACCCTAACCCTAACCCTAACCCTAACCCTAACCCTAACCCTAACCCTAACCCTAACTTGTTCCTAACAGGAACAAGTTTCCTAACAGGGACAAGTTTCCAACGAAAGAATGTAAATGAAAAGCACTACTTTGTAAACTGAATCACATGTGTGTCACTCGCTCAATTAGGAATACAGGAAAACCGAAAAGTGTTATCTCGCACTGTACGGCACAGAAACTAGTTTCCATCGAAAGAACAGAATAGCAAAGCACAACCTTGTAAACTAATTCACATACGTGTCGCCTGTTCAATTATTATAAGAGGAAAACTGAAAAGTGATATAACACACTGTACAGCACAAGAATATGTTTTCATCGAAAGAACAGAAAAGCAAAGCACAACTTTGTAAACTAAATCGCATACGTGTCGCCCGTTCAATTATTACAACAGGAAAACTGAAAAGTGATATATCACACTGTACAGCACAGAAACAAGTTTCCAAGAAGAACAGAAACCCAAAGCACTACTTTGTAAACTAAATCACAAGTGTGTCGCTCACTCAATTAGGAATACAGGGAAACCGGAAAGTGTTATCTCACAATGTATGGCACAGAAACAAGTTTCCAAAGAAAGAACAGAAACGCAAAGCACAACTTTGTAAACTAATTCACATACGTGTCGCCTGTTCAATTATTATAAGAGGAAAACTGAAAAGTGATATAACACACTGTACAGCACAGGAACATGTTTCCATCGAAAGAACAGAAACGCAAAGAACAACTTTGTAAACTAATTCACATACGTGTCGCCTGTTCAATTATTAGAACGGGAAAACTGAAAAGTGATATATCACATTGTACAGCACAGGAACAAGTTTCAAATGAAAGAACAAAAAAGAAAATCACTAATTTGTAAACTAAATCACATGTGTGTCGCTCGCTCCATTAGGAATACAGGAAAACTGAACAGTAATATATCTCACTGTACAGCACAAGAACAAGTTTCCAACGATAGAACAGAAAAGCAAAGCACTACTTTTAAACAGAATCACCTGTGTGTTGCTCGCTCAATTAGGAATACAGGAAAACTGAAAAGTGTTATCTCAAACTGTACGGCACAGAAACAAGTTTCCATTGAAAGAACAGAAACGCAAAGCACAACTTTGTAAACTAATTCACATATGTGTCGCCTGTTCAATTATTATAACAGGAAAACTGAAAAGTGATATAACCCTAACCCTAACCCTAACCCAAAGACCCTAACCCTAACCCTAACCCTAACCCTAACCCTAACCCTAACCCTAACCCCTAAACCTAACCCTAACCCTAACCCTAACCCTAACGCTAACCCTAACCCTAACCCTAACCCTAACCCTAACCCTAACCCTAACCCCTAACCCTAACCCTAACCCTAACCCTAACCCTAACCCTATCCCTTACCCAGCCCTAACCCTAACCCTAACCCTAACCCTAACCCTAACCCTAACCCTAACTCTAACCCTAACTCTAACTTGTTCCTAACAGGAACAAGTTTCCAAGGAAAGAACGTAAATGAAAAGCACTACTTTGTAAACTGAATCACATGTGTGTCACTCGCTCAATTAGGAATACAGGAAAACCGAAAAGTGTTATCTCTCACTGTACGGCACAGAAACTAGTTTCCATCGAAAGAACAGAAAATCAAAGCACAACTTTGTAAACTAAATCACATACGTGTCGCCCGTTCAATTACTACAACAGGAAAACTGAAAAGTGATATATCACACTGTACAGCACAGAAACAAGTTTCCAAGAAGAACAGAAACCCAAAGCACTACTTTGTAAACTAAATCACAAGTGTGTCGCTCACTCAATTAGGAATACAGGGAAACCGGAAAGTGTTATCTCACACTGTATGGCACAGAAACAAGTTTCCAAAGAAAGAACAGAAACGCAAAGCACAACTTTGTAAACTAAATGACATACGTGTCGCCTGTTCAATGAGTATAAGAGGAAAACTGAAAAGTGATATAACACACTGTACAGCACGGGAACATGTTTCCATCGAAAGAACAGAAACGCAAAGCACAACTTTGTAAACTAATTCACATACGTGTCGCCTGTTCAATTATTATAACAGGAAAACTGAAAAGTGATATATCACATTGTACAGCACAGGAACAAGTTTCAAATGAAAGAACAAAAAAGAAAATCACTAATTTGTAAACTAAATCACATGTGTGTCGCTCGCTCCATTAGGAATACAGGAAAACTGAACAGTAATATATCTCACTGTACAGCACAAGAACAAGTTTCCAACGAAAGAACAGAAAAGCAAAGCACTACTTTTAAACAGAATCACCTGTGTGTTGCTCGCTCAATTAGGAATACAGGAAAACTGAAAAGTGTTATCTCGCACTGTACGGCACAGAAACAAGTTTCCATTGAAAGAACAGAAACGCAAAGCACAACTTTGTAAACTAATTCACATATGTGTCGCCTGTTCAATTATTATAACAGGAAAACTGAAAAGTGATATAACCCTAACCCTAACCCTAACCCTAACCCTAACCCTAACCCTAACTTGTTCCTAACAGGAACAAGTTTCCTAACAGGGACAAGTTTCCAACGAAAGAATGTAAATGAAAAGCACTACTTTGTAAACTGAATCACATGTGTGTCACTAGCTCAATTAGGAATACAGGAAAACCGAAAAGTGTTATCTCGCACTGTACGGCACAGAAACTAGTTTCCATCGAAAGAACAGAAAAGCAAAGCACAACTTTGTAAACTAATTCACATACGTGTCGCCTGTTCAATTATTATAAGAGGAAAACTGAAAAGTGATATAACACACTGTACAGCACAGGAATATGTTTTCATCGAAAGAACAGAAAAGCAAAGCACAACTTTGTAAACTAAATCGCATACGTGTCGCCCGTTCAATTATTACAACAGGAAAACTGAAAAGTGATATATCACACTGTACAACACAGAAACAAGTTTCCAAGAAGAACAGAAACCCAAAGCACTACTTTGTAAACTAAATCACAAGTGTGTCGCTCACTCAATTAGGAATACAGGGAAACCGGAAAGTGTTATCTCACACTGTATGGCACAGAAACAAGTTTCCAAAGAAAGAACAGAAACGCAAAGCACAACTTTGTAAACTAATTCACATACGTGTCGCCTGTTCAATTATTATAAGAGGAAAACTGAAAAGTGATATAACACACTGTACAGCACAGGAACATGTTTCCATCGAAAGAACAGAAACGCAAAGCACAACTTTGTAAACTAATTCACATACGTGTCGCCTGTTCAATTATTGTAACAGGAAAACTGAAAAGTGATATATCACATTGTACAGCACAGGAACAAGTTTCAAATGAAAGAACAAAAAGAAAATCACCTATTTGTAAACTAATCAAATGTGTGTCGCTCGCTTCATTAGGAATACAGGAAAACTGAAAAGTAATATATCTCACTGTACAGCACAAGAACAAGTTTCCAACGAAAGAACAGAAAAGCAAAGCACTACTTTTAAACAGAATCACCTGTGTGTCGCTCGCTCAATTAGGAATACAGAAAAACTGAAAAGTGTTATCTCGCACTGTACGGCACAGAAACAAGTTTCCATTGAAAGAACAGAAACGCAAAGCACAACTTTGTAAACTAATTCACATATGTGTCGCCTGTTCAATTATTATAACAGGAAAACTGAAAAGTGATATAACCCTAACCCTAACCCTAACCCTAAGGCCCTAACCCTAACCCTAACCCCTAACCCTAACCCTAACCCTAACCCTAACCCTAACCCTAACCCTAACGCTAACCCTAACCCTAACCCTAACCCTAACCCTAACCCTAACCCCTAACCCTAACCCTAACCCTAACCCTAACCCTAACCCTATCCCTTACCCAGCCCTAACCCTAACCCTAACCCTAACCCTAACCCTAACCCTAACTCTAACCCTAACTCTAACTTGTTCCTAACAGGAACAAGTTTCCAAGGAAAGAACGTAAATGAAAAGCACTACTTTGTAAACTGAATCACATGTGTGTCACTCGCTCAATTAGGAATACAGGAAAACCGAAAAGTGTTATCTCTCACTGTACGGCACAGAAACTAGTTTCCATCGAAAGAACAGAAAATCAAAGCACAACTTTGTAAACTAAATCACATACGTGTCGCCCGTTCAATTACTACAACAGGAAAACTGAAAAGTGATATATCACACTGTACAGCACAGAAACAAGTTTCCAAGAAGAACAGAAACCCAAAGCACTACTTTGTAAACTAAATCACAAGTGTGTCGCTCACTCAATTAGGAATACAGGGAAACCGGAAAGTGTTATCTCACACTGTATGGCACAGAAACAAGTTTCCAAAGAAAGAACAGAAACGCAAAGCACAACTTTGTAAACTAAATGACATACGTGTCGCCTGTTCAATGAGTATAAGAGGAAAACTGAAAAGTGATATAACACACTGTACAGCACGGGAACATGTTTCCATCGAAAGAACAGAAACGCAAAGCACAACTTTGTAAACTAATTCACATACGTGTCGCCTGTTCAATTATTATAACAGGAAAACTGAAAAGTGATATATCACATTGTACAGCACAGGAACAAGTTTCAAATGAAAGAACAAAAAAGAAAATCACTAATTTGTAAACTAAATCACATGTGTGTCGCTCGCTCCATTAGGAATACAGGAAAACTGAACAGTAATATATCTCACTGTACAGCACAAGAACAAGTTTCCAACGAAAGAACAGAAAAGCAAAGCACTACTTTTAAACAGAATCACCTGTGTGTTGCTCGCTCAATTAGGAATACAGGAAAACTGAAAAGTGTTATCTCGCACTGTACGGCACAGAAACAAGTTTCCATTGAAAGAACAGAAACGCAAAGCACAACTTTGTAAACTAATTCACATATGTGTCGCCTGTTCAATTATTATAACAGGAAAACTGAAAAGTGATATAACCCTAACCCTAACCCTAACCCTAACCCTAACCCTAACCCTAACTTGTTCCTAACAGGAACAAGTTTCCTAACAGGGACAAGTTTCCAACGAAAGAATGTAAATGAAAAGCACTACTTTGTAAACTGAATCACATGTGTGTCACTAGCTCAATTAGGAATACAGGAAAACCGAAAAGTGTTATCTCGCACTGTACGGCACAGAAACTAGTTTCCATCGAAAGAACAGAAAAGCAAAGCACAACTTTGTAAACTAATTCACATACGTGTCGCCTGTTCAATTATTATAAGAGGAAAACTGAAAAGTGATATAACACACTGTACAGCACAGGAATATGTTTTCATCGAAAGAACAGAAAAGCAAAGCACAACTTTGTAAACTAAATCGCATACGTGTCGCCCGTTCAATTATTACAACAGGAAAACTGAAAAGTGATATATCACACTGTACAACACAGAAACAAGTTTCCAAGAAGAACAGAAACCCAAAGCACTACTTTGTAAACTAAATCACAAGTGTGTCGCTCACTCAATTAGGAATACAGGGAAACCGGAAAGTGTTATCTCACACTGTATGGCACAGAAACAAGTTTCCAAAGAAAGAACAGAAACGCAAAGCACAACTTTGTAAACTAATTCACATACGTGTCGCCTGTTCAATTATTATAAGAGGAAAACTGAAAAGTGATATAACACACTGTACAGCACAGGAACATGTTTCCATCGAAAGAACAGAAACGCAAAGCACAACTTTGTAAACTAATTCACATACGTGTCGCCTGTTCAATTATTGTAACAGGAAAACTGAAAAGTGATATATCACATTGTACAGCACAGGAACAAGTTTCAAATGAAAGAACAAAAAGAAAATCACCTATTTGTAAACCAATCAAATGTGTGTCGCTCGCTTCATTAGGAATACAGGAAAACTGAAAAGTAATATATCTCACTGTACAGCACAAGAACAAGTTTCCAACGAAAGAACAGAAAAGCAAAGCACTACTTTTAAACAGAATCACCTGTGTGTCGCTCGCTCAATTAGGAATACAGAAAAACTGAAAAGTGTTATCTCGCACTGTACGGCAAAGAAACAAGTTTCCATTGAAAGAACAGAAACGCAAAGCACAACTTTGTAAACTAATTCACATATGTGTCGCCTGTTCAATTATTATAACAGGAAAACTGAAAAGTGATATAACCCTAACCCTAACCCTAACCCTAAGGCCCTAACCCTAACCCTAACCCCTAACCCTAACCCTAACCCTAACCCTAACCCTAACGCTAACCCTAACCCTAACCCTAACCCTAACCCTAACTTGTTCCTAACAGGAACAAGTTTCCTAACAGGGACAAGTTTCCAATGAAAGAAGGTAATTGAAAAGCACTACTTTGTAAACTGAATCACATGTGTGTCACTCGCTCAATTAGGAATACAGGAAAACCGAAAAGTGTTATCTCGCACTGTACGGCACAGAAACTAGTTTCCATTGAAAGAACAGAAAAGCAAAGCACAACCTTGTAAACTAATTCACATACGTGTCGCCTGTTCAATTATTATAAGAGGAAAACTGAAAAGTGATATAACACACTGTACAGCACAGGAATATGTTTTCATCGAAAGAACAGAAAAGCAAAGCACAACCTTGTAAACTAATTCACATACGTGTCGCCTGTTCAATTATTATAAGAGGAAAACTGAAAAGTGATATAACACACTGTACAGCACAGGAATATGTTTTCATCGAAAGAACAGAAAAGCAAAGCACAACTTTGTAAACTAAATCGCATACGTGTCGCCCGTTCAATTATTACAACAGGAAAACTGAAAAGTGATATATCACACTGTACAGCACAGAAACAAGTTCCCAAGAAGAACAGAAACCCAAAGCACTACTTTGTAAACTAAATCACAAGTGTGTCGCTCACTCAATTAGGAATACAGGGAAACCGGAAAGTGTTATCTCACAATGTAGGGCACAGAAACAAGTTTCCAAAGAAAGAACAGAAACGCAAAGCACAACTTTGTAAACTAATTCACATACGTGTCGCCTGTTCAATTATTATAAGAGGAAAACTGAAAAGTGATATAACACACTGTACAGCACAGGAACATGTTTCCATCCAAAGAACAGAAACGCAATGCACAACTTTGTAAACTAATTCACATACGTGTCACGTGTTCAATTATTATAACAGGAAAACTGAAAAGTGATATATCACATTGTACAGCACAGGAACAAGTTTCAAATGAAAGAACAAAAAAGAAAATCACTAATTTGTAAACTAAATCACATGTGTGTCGCTCGCTCCATTAGGAATACAGGAAAACTGAACAGTAATATATCTCACTGTACAGCACAAGAACAAGTTTCCAACGATAGAACAGAAAAGCAAAGCACTACTTTTAAACAGAATCATCTGTGTGTTGCTCGCTCATTTAGGAATACAGGAAAACTGAAAAGTGTTATCTCAAACTGTACGGCACAGAAACAAGTTTCCATTGAAAGAACAGAAACGCAAAGCACAACTTTGTAAACTAATTCACATATGTGTCGCCTGTTCAATTATTATAACAGGAAAACTGAAAAGTGATATAACCCTAACCCTAACCCTAACCCAAAGACCCTAACCCTATCCCTAACCCTAACCCTAACCCTAACCCTAACCCCTAACCCTAACCCTAACCCTAACCCTAACCCTAACCATAACGCTAACCCTATCCCTTACCCAGCCCTAACCCTAACCTTAACCCTAACCCTAACCCTAACCCTAACCCTAACCTTAACTCTAAACCTAACTCTAACTTGTTCCTAATAGGAACAAGTTTCCAAGGAAAGAACGAAAATGAAAAGCACTACTTTGTAAACTGAATCACATGTGTGTCACTCGCTCAATTAGGAATACAGGAATACCGAAAAGTGTTATATCGCACTTTACGGCACAGAAACTAGTTTCCATCGAAAGAACAGAAAAGCAAAGCACAACTTTGTAAACTAAATCACATACATGTCGCCCGTTCAATTATTACAACAGGAAAACTGAAAAGTGATATATCACACTGTACAGCACAGAAACAAGTTTCCAAGAAGAACAGAAACCAAAAGCACTACTTTGTTAACTAAATCACATGTGTGTCGCTCGCTCAATTAGGAATACAGGGAAACCGAAAAGTGTTATCTCACACTGTATGGCACAGAAACAAGTTTCCAAAGAAAGAACAGAAACGCAAAGCACAACTTTGTAAACTAATTCACATACGTGTCGCCTGTTCAATAATTATAAGAGGAAAACTGAAAAGTGATATAACACACTGTACAGCACAGAAACAAGTTTCCAAGAAGAACAGAAACCCAAAGCACTACTTTGTAAACTAAATCACAAGTGTGTCGCTCACTCAATTAGGAATACAGGGAAACCGGAAAGTGTTATCTCACACTGTATGGCACAGAAACAAGTTTCCAAAGAAAGAACAGAAACGCAAAGCACAACTTTGTAAACTAAATGACATACGTGTCGCCTGTTCAATGAGTATAAGAGGAAAACTGAAAAGTGATATAACACACTGTACAGCACAGGAACATGTTTCCATCGAAAGAACAGAAACGCAAAGCACAACTTTGTAAACTAATTCACATACGTGTCGCCTGTTCAATTATTATAACAGGAAAACTGAAAAGTGATATATCACATTGTACAGCACAGGAACAAGTTTCAAATGAAAGAACAAAAAAGAAAATCACTAATTTGTAAACTAAATCACATGTGTGTCGCTCGCTCCATTAGGAATACAGGAAAACTGAACAGTAATATATCTCACTGTACAGCACAAGAACAAGTTTCCAACGAAAGAACAGAAAAGCAAAGCACTACATTTAAACAGAATCACATGTGTGTTGCTCGCTCAATTAGGAATACAGGAAAACTGAAAAGTGTTATCAAGCACTGTACGGCACAGAAACAAGTTTCCATTGAAAGAACAGAAACGCAAAACACAACTTTGTAAACTAATTCACATATGTATCGCCTGTTCAATTATTATAACAGGAAAACTGAAAAGTGATATAACCCTAACCCTAACCCTAACCCTAACGCTAACCCTAACCCTAACCCTAACCCTAACCCTAACCCTAACCGTAACTTGTTCGTAACAGGAACATGTTTCCTAACAGGGACAAGTTTCCAACGAAAGAATGTAAATGAAAAGCACTACTTTGTAAACTGAATCACATGTGTGTCACTCGCTCAATTAGGAATACAGGAAAACCGAAAAGTGTTATCTCGCACTGTATGGCACAGAAACTAGTTTCCATCGAAAGAACAGAAAAGCAAAGCACAACTTTGTAAACTAATTCACATACGTGTCGCCTGTTCAATTAGTATAAGAGGAAAACTGAAAAGTGATATAACACACTGTACAGCACAGGAATATGTTTTCATCGAAAGAACAGAAAAGAAGCACAACTTTGTAAACTAAATCACATACGTGTCGCCCGTTCAATTATTACAACAGGAAAACTGAAATGTGATATATCACACTGTACAGCACAGAAACAAGTTTCCAAGAAGAACAGAAACCCAAAGCACTACTTTGTAAACTAAATCACAAGTGTGTCGCTCACTCAATTAGGAATACAGGGAAACCGGAAAGTGTTATCTCACACT
Source organism: Meriones unguiculatus (assembly GCF_030254825.1). Lineage (NCBI taxonomy): Eukaryota > Metazoa > Chordata > Mammalia > Rodentia > Muridae > Meriones > Meriones unguiculatus. The sequence goes on from NC_083366.1 coordinate 3,896,543, forward strand.
GTATGGCACAGAAACAAGTTTCCAAAGAAAGAACAGAAACGGAAAGCACAACTTTGTAAACTAAATGACACACGTGTCGCCTGTTTAATTATTATAAGAGGAAAACTGAAAAGTGATATAACACACTGTACAGCACAGGAACATGTTTTCATCAAAAGAACAGAAACGCAAAGCACAACTTTGTAAACTAATTCACATACGTGTCGCCTGTTCAATTATTATAAGAGGAAAACTGAAAAGTGATATAACACACTGTACAGCACAGGAACATGTTTCCATCGAAAGAACAGAAACGCAAAGCACAACTTTTAAACTAATTCACATACGTGTCGCCTGTTCAATTATTGTAACAGGAAAACTGAAAAGTGATATATCACATTGTACAGCACAGGAACAAGTTTCAAATGAAAGAACAAAAAAGAAAATCACCTATTTGTAAACTAAATCACATGTGTGTCGCTCGCTTCATTAGGAATACAGGAAAACTGAAAAGTAATATATCTCACTGTACAGCACAAGAACAAGTTTCCAACGAAAGAACAGAAAAGCAAAGCACTACTTTTAAACAGAATCACCTGTGTGTCGCTCGCTCAATTAGGAATACAGAAAAACTGAAAAGTGTTATCTCGCACTGTACGGCACAGAAACAAGTTTCCATTGAAAGAACAGAAACGCAAAGCACAACTTTGTAAACTAATTCACATACGTGTCGCCTGTTCAATTATTATAACAGGAAAACTGAAAAGTGATATAACCCTAACCCTAACCCTAACCCTAAGGCCCTAACCCTAACCCTAACCCCTAACCCTAACCCTAACCCTAACCCTAACCATAACCCTAACGCTAACGCTAACCCTAACCCTAACCCTAACCCTAACCCTAACCCTAACCCTAACCCTAACCCTAACTTGTTCCTAACAGGAACAAGTTTCCTAACAGGGACAAGTTTCCAACGAAAGAATGTAAATGAAAAGCACTACTTTGTAAACTGAATCACATGTGTGTCACTCGCTCAATTAGGAATACAGGAAAACCGAAAAGTGTTATCTCGCACTGTACGGCCCAGAAACTAGTTTCCATCGAAAGAACAGAAAAGCAAAGCACAACTTTGTAAACTAATTCACATACGTGTCGCCTGTTCAATTATTATAAGAGGAAAACTGAAAAGTGATATAACACACTGTACAGCACAGGAATATGTTTTCATCGAAAGAACAGAAAAGCAAAGCACAACTTTGTAAACTAAATCGCATACGTGTCGCCCGTTCAATTATTACAACAGGAAAACTGAAAAGTGATATATCACACTGTACAGCACAGAAACAAGTTTCCAAGAAGAACAGAAACCCAAAGCACTACTTTGTAAACTAAATCACAAGTGTGTCGCTCACTCAATTAGGAATACAGGGAAACCGGAAAGTGTTATCTCACACTGTATGGCACAGAAACAAGTTTCCAAAGAAAGAACAGAAACGCAAAGCACAACTTTGTAAACTAATTCACATACGTGTCGCCTGTTCAATTATTATAAGAGGAAAACTGAAAAGTGATATAACACACTGTACAGCACAGGAACATGTTTCCATCGAAAGAACAGAAACGCAAAGCACAACTTTGTAAACTAATTCACATACGTGTCGCCTGTTCAATTATTATAACAGGAAAACTGAAAAGTGATATATCACATTGTACAGCACAGGAACAAGTTTCAAATGAAAGAACAAAAAAGAAAATCACTAATTTGTAAACTAAATCACATGTGTGTCGCTCGCTCCATTAGGAATACAGGAAAACTGAACAGTAATATATGTCACTGTACAGCACAAGAACAAGTTTCCAAAGATAGAACAGAAAAGCAAAGCACTACTTTTAAACAGAATCACCTGTGTGTTGCTCGCTCAATTAGGAATACAGGAAAACTGAAAAGTGTTATCTCGCACTGTACGGCACAGAAACAAGTTTCCATTGAAAGAACAGAAACGCAAAGCACAACTTTGTAAACTAATTCACATATGTGTCGCCTGTTCAATTATTATAACAGGAAAACTGAAAAGTGATATAACCCTAACACTAACCCTAACCCTAAGGCCCTAACCCAACCCTAACCCCTAACCCTAACCCTAACCCTAACCCTAACCCCTAACCCTAACCCTAACCCTAACCCTAACTCTAAGGCCCTAACCCTAACACTAACCCTAACCCCATACCCTAACCCTAACCCTAACCCTAACCCTAACCCCTAACCCTAAACCTAACCCTAACCCTAACGCTAACCCTATCCCTTACCCAGCCCTAATCCTAACCCTAACCCTAACCCTAACCCTAACCCTAACCCTAACCCTAACCCTAACCCTAACTTGTTCCTAACAGGAACAATTTTCCACGAAAGAACGTAAATGAAAAGCACTACTTTGTAAACTGAATCACATGTGTGTCACTCGCTCAATTAGGAATACAGGAAAACCGAAAAGTGTTATCTCGCACTGTAATGCACAGAAACTAGTTTTCATCGAAAGAACAGAAAAGCAAAGCACAACTTTGTAAACTAAATCACATACGTGTCGCCCGTTCAATTATTACAACAGGAAAACTGAAAAGTGATATATCACACTGTACAGCACAGAAACAAGTTTCCCAGAAGAACAGAAACCCAAAGCACTACTTTGTAAACTAAATCACAAGTGTGTCGCTCACTCAATTAGGAATACAGGGAAACCGGAAAGTGTTATCTCACACTGTATGACACAGAAACAAGTTTCCAAATAAAGAACAGAAACGCAAAGCACAACTTTGTAAACTAATTCACATACGTGTCGTCTGTTCAATTATTATAAGAGGAAAACTGAAAAGTGATATAACACACTGTACAGCACAGGAACATGTTTCCATCGAAAGAACAGAAACGCAAAGCACAACTTTGTAAACTAATTCACATACGTGTCGCCTGTTCAATTATTATAACAGGAAAACTGAAAAGTGATATATCACATTGTACAGCACAGGAACAAGTTTCAAATGAAAGAACAAAAAAGAAAATCACTAATGTGTAAACTAAATCACGTGTGTCGCTCGCTCCATTAGGAATACAGGAAAACTGAACAGTAATATATCTCACTGTACACCACAAGAACAAGTTTCCAACGAAAGAACAGAAAAGCAAAGCACTACTTTTAAACAGAATCACCTGTGTGTTGCTCGCTCAATTAGGAATACAGGAAAACTGAAAAGTGTTATCTCGCACTGTACGGCACAGAAACAAGTTTCCATTGAAAGAACAGAAACGCAAAGCACAACTTTGTAAACTAATTCACATATGTGTCGCCTGTTCAATTATTATAAGAGGAAAACTGAAAAGTGATATAACACACTGTACAGCACAGGAACATGTTTCCATCGAAAGAACAGAAACGCAAAGCACAACTTTGTAAACTAATTCACATACGTGTCGCCTGTTCAATTATTATTACAGGAAAACTGAAAAGTGATATAACCCTAACACTAACCCTAACTCTAAGGCCCTAACCCTAACACTAACCCTAACCCCATACCCTAACCCTAACCCTAACCCTAACCCTAACCCTAACCCTAACCCTAACCCCTAACCCTAAACCTAACCCTAACCCTAACGCTAACCCTATCCCTTACCCAGCCCTAATCCTAACCCTAACCCTAACCCTAACCCTAACCCTAACCCTAACCCTAACCCTAACATGTTCCTAACAGGAACAAGTTTCCACGAAAGAACGTAAATGAAAAGCACTACTTTGTAAACTGAATCACATGTGTGTCACTCGCTCAATTAGGAATACAGGAAAACCGAAAAGTGTTATCTCGCACTGTAATGCACAGAAACTAGTTTTCATCGAAAGAACAGAAAAGCAAAGCAAAACTTTGTAAACTAAATCACATACGTGTCGCCCATTCAATTATTACAGCAGGAAAACTGAAAAGTGATATATCACACTGTACAGCACAGAAACAATTTTCCAAAAAGAACAGAAACCCAAAACACTACTTTGTAAACTAAATCACATGTGTGTCGCTCGCTCAATTAGGAAAACAGGGAAACCGAAAAGTGTTATCTCACACTGTATGGCACAGAAACAAGTTTCCAAAGAAAGAACCGAAACGCAAAGCACAACTTTGTAAACTAAATGAAATACGTGTCGCCTGTTCAATTATTATAAGAGGAAAACTGAAAAGTGATATAACACACTGTACAGCACAGGAACATGTTTCCATCAAAAGAACAGAAACGCAAAGCACAACTTTGTAAACGAATTCACATACGTGTCGCCTGTTCAATTAGTATAAGAGGAAAACTGAAAAGTGATATAACACACTGTACAGCACAGGAACATGTTTCCATCGAAAGAACAGAAACGCAAAACACAACTTTGTAAACTAATTCACATACGTGTCGCCTGTTCAATTACTGTAACAGGAAAACTGAAAAGTGATATATCACATTGTACAGCACAGGAACAAGTTTCAAATGAAAGAACAAAAAAGAAAATCACTAATTTGTAAACTAAATCACATGTGTGTCGCTCGCTTCATTAGGAATACAGGAAAACTGAAAAGTAATATATCTCACTGTACAGCACAAGAACAAGTTTCCAACGAAAGAACAGAAAAGCAAAGCACTACTTTTAAACAGAATCACCTGTGTGTCGCTCGCTCAATTAGGAATACCGGAAAAGTGAAAAGTGTTATCTCGCACTGTACGGCACAGAAACAAGTTTCCATTGAAAGAACAGAAACGCAAAGCACAACTTTGTAAAATAATTCACATACGTGTCGCCTGTTCAATTATTATAACAGGAAAACTGAAAAGTGATATAACCCTAACACTAACCCTAACCCTAAGGCCCTAACCCTAACACTAACCCCTAACCCTAACCCTAACCCTATCCCTTACCCAGCCCTAACCTAACCCTAACCCTAACCCTAACCCTAACCCTAACCCTAACCCTAACCCTAACCCTAAATTGTTCCTAACAGGAACAAGTTTCCAACGAAAGAACGTAAATGAAAAGCACTACTTTGTAAACTGAATCACATGTGTGTCACTCTGTCAATTAGGAATACAGGAAAACCAAAAAGTGTTATCTCGCACTGTACGGCCCAGAAACTAGTTTCCTTAGAAAGAACAGAAAAGCAAAGCACAACTTTGCAAACTAAATCACATACGTGTCGCCCGTTCAATTATTACAACAGGAAAACTGAAAAGTGATATATCACACTGTACAGCAAAGAAACAAGTTTCCCAGAAGAACAGAAACCCAACGCACTACTTTGTAAACTAAATCACAAGTGTGTCGCTCACTCAATTAGGAATACAGGGAAACCGGAAAGTGTTATCTCACACTGTATGGCACAGAAACAAGTTTCCGAAGAAAGAACAGAAACGCAAAGCACAACTTTGTAAACTAATTCACATACGTGTCGTCTGTTCAATTATTATAAGAGGAAAACTGAAAAGTGATATAACACACTGTACAGCACAGGAACATGTTACCATCGAAAGAACAGAAACGCAAAGCACAACTTTGTAAACAAATTCACATACGTGTCGCCTGTTCAATTATTATAACAGGAAAACTGAAAAGTGATATATCACATTGTACAGCACAGGAACAAGTTTCAAATGAAAGAACAAAAAAGAAAATCACTAATTTGTAAACTAAATCACATGTGTGTCGCTCGCTCCATTAGGAATACAGGAAAACTGAACAGTAATATATCTCACTGTACAGCACAAGAACAAGTTTCCAAAGATAGAACAGAAAAGCAAAGCACTACTTTTAAACAGAATCACCTGTGTGTTGCTCGCTCAATTAGGAATACAGGAAAACTGAAAAGTGTTATCTCGCACTGTACGGCACAGAAACAAGTTTCCATTGAAAGAACAGAAACGCAAAGCACAACTTTGTAAACTAATTCACATATGTGTCGCCTGTTCAATTATTATAACAGGAAAACTGAAAAGTGATATAACCCTAACACTAACCCTAACCCTAAGGCCCTAACCCAACCCTAACCCCTAACCCTAACCCTAACCCTAACCCTAACCCCTAACCCTAACCCTAACCCTAACCCTAACTCTAAGGCCCTAACCCTAACACTAACCCTAACCCCATACCCTAACCCTAACCCTAACCCTAACCCTAACCCTAACCCCTAACCCTAAACCTAACCCTAACCCTAACGCTAACCCTATCCCTTACCCAGCCCTAATCCTAACCCTAACCCTAACCCTAACCCTAACCCTAACCCTAACCCTAACCCTAACCCTAACTTGTTCCTAACAGGAACAATTTTCCACGAAAGAACGTAAATGAAAAGCACTACTTTGTAAACTGAATCACATGTGTGTCACTCGCTCAATTAGGAATACAGGAAAACCGAAAAGTGTTATCTTGCACTGTAATGCACAGAAACTAGTTTTCATCGAAAGAACAGAAAAACAAAGCACAACTTTGTAAACTAAATCACATACGTGTCGCCCGTTCAATTATTACAACAGGAAAACTGAAAAGTGATATATCACACTGTACAGCACAGAAACAAGTTTCCCAGAAGAACAGAAACCCAAAGCACTACTTTGTAAACTAAATCACAAGTGTGTCGCTCACTCAATTAGGAATACAGGGAAACCGGAAAGTGTTATCTCACACTGTATGACACAGAAACAAGTTTCCAAATAAAGAACAGAAACGCAAAGCACAACTTTGTAAACTAATTCACATACGTGTCGTCTGTTCAATTATTATAAGAGGAAAACTGAAAAGTGATATAACACACTGTACAGCACAGGAACATGTTTCCATCGAAAGAACAGAAACGCAAAGCACAACTTTGTAAACTAATTCACATACGTGTCGCCTGTTCAATTATTATAACAGGAAAACTGAAAAGTGATATATCACATTGTACAGCACAGGAACAAGTTTCAAATGAAAGAACAAAAAAGAAAATCACTAATGTGTAAACTAAATCACGTGTGTCGCTCGCTCCATTAGGAATACAGGAAAACTGAACAGTAATATATCTCACTGTACACCACAAGAACAAGTTTCCAACGAAAGAACAGAAAAGCAAAGCACTACTTTTAAACAGAATCACCTGTGTGTTGCTCGCTCAATTAGGAATACAGGAAAACTGAAAAGTGTTATCTCGCACTGTACGGCACAGAAACAAGTTTCCATTGAAAGAACAGAAACGCAAAGCACAACTTTGTAAACTAATTCACATATGTGTCGCCTGTTCAATTATTATAAGAGGAAAACTGAAAAGTGATATAACACACTGTACAGCACAGGAACATGTTTCCATCGAAAGAACAGAAACGCAAAGCACAACTTTGTAAACTAATTCACATACGTGTCGCCTGTTCAATTATTATTACAGGAAAACTGAAAAGTGATATAACCCTAACACTAACCCTAACTCTAAGGCCCTAACCCTAACACTAACCCTAACCCCATACCCTAACCCTAACCCTAACCCTAACCCTAACCCTAACCCCTAACCCTAAACCTAACCCTAACCCTAACGCTAACCATATCCCTTACCCAGCCCTAACCCTAACCCTAACCCTAACCCTAACCCTAACCCTAACCCTAACCCTAACCCTAACTTGTTCCTAACAGGAACAAGTTTCCACGAAAGAACGTAAATGAAAAGCACTACTTTGTAAACTGAATCACATGTGTGTCACTCGCTCAATTAGGAATACAGGAAAACCGAAAAGTGTTATCTCGCACTGTAATGCACAGAAACTAGTTTTCATCGAAAGAACAGAAAAGCAAAGCACAACTTTGTAAACTAAATCACATACGTGTCGCCCATTCAATTATTACAGCAGGAAAACTGAAAAGTGATATATCACACTGTACAGCACAGAAACATTTTTCCAAGAAGAACAGAAACCCAAAACACTACTTTGTAAACTAAATCACATGTGTGTCGCTCGCTCAATTAGGAATACAGGGAAACGGAAATGTGTTATCTCACACTGTATGGCACAGAAACAAGTTTCCAAAGAAAGAACAGAAACGCAAAGCACAACTTTGTAAACTAAATGAAATACGTGTCGCCTGTTCAATTATTATAAGAGGAAAACTGAAAAGTGATATAACACACTGTACAGCACAGGAACATGTTTCCATCAAAAGAACAGAAACGCAAAGCACAACTTTGTAAACAAATTCACATACGTGTCGCCTGTTCAATTATTATAAGAGGAAAACTGAAAAGTGATATAACACACTGTACAGCACAGGAACATGTTACCATCGAAAGAACAGAAACGCAAAACACAACTTTGTAAACTAATTCACATACGTGTCGCCTGTTCAATTATTGTAACAGGAAAACTGAAAAGTGATATATCACATTGTACAGCACAGGAACAAGTTTCAAATGAAAGAACAAAAAAGAAAATCACTAATTTGTAAACTAAATCACGTGTGTCGCTCGCTTCATTAGGAATACAGGAAAACTGAACAGTAATATATCTCACTGTACAGCACAAGAACAAGTTTCCAACGAAAGAACAGAAAAGCAAAGCACTACTTTTAAACAGAATCACCTGTGTGTCGCTCGCTCAATTAGGAATACCGGAAAAGTGAAAAGTGTTATCTCGCACTGTACGGCACAGAAACAAGTTTCCATTGAAAGAACAGAAACGCAAAGCACAACTTTGTAAAATAATTCACATACGTGTCGCCTGTTCAATTATTATAACAGGAAAACTGAAAAGTGATATAACCCTAACACTAACCCTAACCCTAAGGCCCTAACCCTAACACTAACCCCTAACCCTAACCCTAACCCTATCCCTTACCCAGCCCTAACCTAACCCTAACCCTAACCCTAACCCTAACCCTAACCCTAACCCTAACCCTAACCCTAAATTGTTCCTAACAGGAACAAGTTTCCAACGAAAGAACGTAAATGAAAAGCACTACTTTGTAAACTGAATCACATGTGTGTCACTCTGTCAATTAGGAATACAGGAAAACCAAAAAGTGTTATCTCGCACTGTACGGCACAGAAACTAGTTTCCTTAGAAAGAACAGAAAAGCAAAGCACAACTTTGCAAACTAAATCACATACGTGTCGCCCGTTCAATTATTACAACAGGAAAACTGAAAAGTGATATATCACACTGTACAGCAAAGAAACAAGTTTCCCAGAAGAACAGAAACCCAACGCACTACTTTGTAAACTAAATCACAAGTGTGTCGCTCACTCAATTAGGAATACATGGAAACCGGAAAGTGTTATCTCACACTGTATGGCACAGAAACAAGTTTCCGAAGAAAGAACAGAAACGCAAAGCACAACTTTGTAAACTAATTCACATACGTGTCGTCTGTTCAATTATTATAAGAGGAAAACTGAAAAGTGATATAACACACTGTACAGCACAGGAACATGTTACCATCGAAAGAACAGAAACGCAAAGCACAACTTTGTAAACAAATTCACATACGTGTCGCCTGTTCAATTATTATAACAGGAAAACTGAAAAGTGATATATCACATTGTACAGCACAGGAACAAGTTTCAAATGAAAGAACAAAAAAGAAAATCACTAATTTGTAAACTAAATCACGTGTGTCGCTCGCTCCATTAGGAATACAGGAAAACTGAACAGTAATATATCTCACTGTACAGCACAAGAACAAGTTTCCAACAAAAGAACAGAAAAGCAAAGCACTACTTTTAAACAGAATCACCTGTGTGTTGCTCGCTCAATTAGGAATACAGGAAAACTGAAAAGTGTTATCTCGCACTGTACGGCACAGAAACAAGTTTCCTTTGAAAGAACAGAAACGCAAAGCACAACTTTGTAAACTAATTCACATATGTGTCGCCTGTTCAATTATTATAACAGGAAAACTGAAAAGTGATAGAACCCTAACCCTAAACCTAACCCTAACGCTAACCCTAACCCTAACCCTAACCCTAACCCTAACCCTAACCCTAACCCTAACTTGTTCCTAACAGGAACAAGTTTCCTACCAGGGACAAGTTTCCAACGAAAGAATGTAAATGAAAAGCACTACTTTGTAAACTGAATCACATGTGTGTAACTCGCTCAATTAGGAATACAGGAAAACCGAAAAGTGTTATCTCGCACTGTACGGCACAGAAACTAGTTTCCATCGAAAGAACAGAAAAGCAAAGCACAACTTAGTAAACTAAATCACATACGTGTCGCCCGTTCAATTATTACAACAGGAAAACTGAAAAGTGATATATCACACTGTACAGCACAGAAACAAGTTTCCAAGAAAAACATAAAACAAAAGCACTACTTTGTAAACTAAATCACATGTGTGTCGCTCGCTCAATTAGGAATACAGGGAAACCGAAAAGTGTTATCTCACACTGTATGGCACAGAAACAAGTTTCCAAAGAAAGAACAGAAACGGAAAACACAACTTTGTAAACTAAATGACATACGTGTCGCCTGTTTAATTATTATAAGAGGAAAACTGAAAAGTGATATAACACACTGTACAGCACAGGAAAATGTTTCCATCGAAAGAACAGAAACGCAAAGCACAACTTTGTAAACTAATTCACATACGTGTTGCCTGTTCAATTATTATTACAGGAAAACTGAAAAGTGATATAACCCTAACACTAACCCTAACTCTAAGGCCCTAACCCTAACACTAACCCTAACCCCTAACCCTAACCCTAACCCTAACCCTAACCCCTAACCCTAAACCTAACCCTAACCCTAACGCTAACCATATCCCTTACCCAGCCCTAACCCTAACCCTAACCCTAACCCTAACCCTAACCCTAACCCTAACCCTAACCCTAACTTGTTCCTAACAGGAACAAGTTTCCACGAAAGAACGTAAATGAAAAGCACTACTTTGTAAACTGAATCACATGTGTGTCACTCGCTCAATTAGGAATACAGGAAAACCGAAAAGTGTTATCTCGCACTGTAATGCACAGAAACTAGTTTTCATCGAAAGAACAGAAAAGCAAAGCACAACTTTGTAAACTAAATCACATACGTGTCGCCCATTCAATTATTACAGCAGGAAAACTGAAAAGTGATATATCACACTGTACAGCACAGAAACATTTTTCCAAGAAGAACAGAAACCCAAAACACTACTTTGTAAACTAAATCACATGTGTGTCGCTCGCTCAATTAGGAATACAGGGAAACGGAAAAGTGTTATCTCACACTGTATGGCACAGAAACAAGTTTCCAAAGAAAGAACAGAAACGCAAAGCACAACTTTGTAAACTAAATGAAATACGTGTCGCCTATTCAATTATTATAAGAGGAAAACTGAAAAGTGATATAACACACTGTACAGCACAAGAACATGTTTCCATCAAAAGAACAGAAACGCAAAGCACAACTTTGTAAACAAATTCACATACGTGTCGCCTGTTCAATTATTATAAGAGGAAAACTGAAAAGTGATATAACACACTGTACAGCACAGGAACATGTTTCCATCGAAAGAACAGAAACGCAAAACACAACTTTGTAAACTAATTCACATACGTGTCGCCTGTTCAATTATTGTAACAGGAAAACTGAAAAGTGATATATCACATTGTACAGCACAGGAACAAGTTTCAAATGAAAGAACAAAAAAGAAAATCACTAATTTGTAAACTAAATCACGTGTGTCGCTCGCTTCATTAGGAATACAGGAAAACTGAACAGTAATATATCTCACTGTACAGCACAAGAACAAGTTTCCAACGATAGAACAGAAAAGCAAAGCACTACTTTTAAACAGAATCACCTGTGTGTTGCTCGCTCAATTAGGAATACAGGAAAACTGAAAAGTGTTATCTCGCACTGTATGGCACAGAAACAAGTTTCCTTTGAAAGAACAGAAACACAAAGCACAACTTTGTAAACTAATTCACATATGTGTCGCCTGTTCAATTATTATAACAGGAAAACTGAAAAGTGATATAATCCTAAACCTAACCCTAACCCTAACGCTAACCCTAACCCTAACCCTAACCCTAACCCTAACCCTAACTTGTTCCTAACAGGAACAAGTTTCCTACCAGGGACAAGTTTCCAACGAAAGAATGTAAATGAAAAGCACTACTTTGTAAACTGAATCACATGTGTGTCACTCGCTCAATTAGGAATACAGGAAAACCGAAAAGTGTTATCTCGCACTGTACGGCACAGAAACTAGTTTCCATCGAAAGAACAGAAAAGCAAAGCACAACTTTGTAAACTAATTCACATACGTGTCGCCTGTTCAATTTTTATAAGAGGAAAACTGAAAAGTGATATAACACACTGTACAGCACAGGAATATGTTTTCATCGAAAGAACAGAAAAGCAAAGCACAACTTAGTAAACTAAATCACATACGTGTCGCCCGTTCAATTATTACAACAGGAAAAGTGAAAAGTGATATATCACACTGTACAGCACAGAAACAAGTTTCCAAGAAGAACAGAAACCCAAAGCACTACTTTGTAAACTAAATCACAAGTGTGTCACTCACTCAATTAGGAATACAGGGAAACCGGAAAGTGTTATCTCACACTGTATGGCACAGAAACAAGTTTCCAAAGAAAGAACAGAAACGCAAAGCACAACTTTGTAAACTAATTCACATACGTGTCGCCTGTTCAATTATTATAAGAGGAAAACTGAAAAGTGATATAACACACTGTACAGCACAGGAACATGTTTCCATCGAAAGAACAGAAACGCAAAGCACAACTTTGTAAACTAATTCACATACGTGTCTCCTGTTCAATTATTATAACAGGAAAACTGAAAAGTGATATATCACATTGTACAGCACAGGAACAAGTTTCAAATGAAAGAACAAAAAAGAAAATCACTAATTTGTAAACTAAATCACATGTGTGTCGCTCGCTCCATTAGGAATACAGGAAAACTGAACAGTAATATATCTCACTGTACAGCACAAGAACAAGTTTCCAACGATAGAACAGAAAAGCAAAGCACTACTTTTAAACAGAATCACCTGTGTGTCGCTCGCTCAATTAGGAATATAGGAAAACTGAAAAGTGTTATCTCACACTGTACGGCACAGAAACAAGTTTCCATTGAAAGAACAGAAACACAAAGCACAACTTTGTAAACTAATTCACATATGTGTCGCCTGTTCAATTATTATAACAGGAAAACTGAAAAGTGATATAACCCTAACCCTAACCCTAACCCTAAGGCCCTAACCCTAACCCTAACCCTAACCCTAACCCTAACCCCTAACCCTAACCCTAACCCTAACCCTAAACCTAACGCTAACCCTATCCCTTACCCAGCCCTAACCCTAACCCTAACCCTAACCCTAACCCTAACTCTAACCCTAACCCTAACTTGTTCCTAACAGGCACAAGTTTCCAACGAAAGAACGAACATGAAAAGCACTACTTTGTAACTGAATCACATGTGTGTCACTCGCTCAATTAGGAATACAGGAATACCAAAAAGTGTTATATCGCACTTTACGGCACAGAAACTAGTTTCCATCGAAAGAACAGAAAAGCAAAGCACAACTTTGCAAACTAAATCACATACATGTCGCCCGTTCAATTACTACAACAGGAAAACTGAAAAGTGATATATCACACTGTACAGCACAGAAACAAGTTTCCAAGAAGAACAGAAACCAAAAGCACTACTTTGTAAACTAAATCACATGTGTGTCGCTCGCTCAATTAGGAATACAGGGAAACCGAAAAGTGTTATCTCACACTGTATGGCACAGAAACAAGTTTCCAAAGAAAGAACAGAAACGCTAAGCACAACTTTGTAAACTAAATGAAATACGTGTCGCCTGTTCAATTATTATAAGAGGAAAACTGAAAAGTGATATAACACACTGTACACTACAGGAACATGTTTCCATCAAAAGAACAGAAACGCAAAGCACAACTTTGTAAACTAATTCACATACGTGTCGCCTGTTCAATTATTATAACAGGAAAACTGAAAAGTGATATAACCCTAACCCTAACCCTACCCTAAGGCCCTAATCCTAACCCTAACCCCTAACCCTAACCCTAAACCTAACCCTAACCCTAACCCCTAACCCTAACCCTAAACCTAACCCTAACCCTAACCCTAACCCTAACGCTAACACTAACCCTAACCCTAACCCTAACCCTAACTTGTTCCTAACAGGAAAAAGTTTCCTAACAGGAACAAGTTTCCAACGAAAGAATGTAAATTAAAAGCACTACTTTGTAAACTGAATCACATGTGTGTCACTCGCTCAATTAGGAATACAGGAAAACCGAAAAGTGTTATCTCGCACTGTACAGCACAGAAACTTGTTTCCATCGAAAGAACAGAAAAGCAAAGCACAACTTTGTAAACTAAATCACATACGTGTCGCCCGTTCAATTATTACAACAGGAAAACTGAAAAGTGATATATCACACTGTACAGCACAGAAACACGTTTCCAAGAAGAACAGAAACCCAAAGCACTACTTTGTAAACTAAATCACAAGTGTGTCGCTCACTCAATTAGGAATACAGGGAAACCGGAAAGTGTTATCTCACACTGTATGGCACAGAAACAAGTTTCCAAAGAAAGAACAGAAATGCAAAGCACAACTTTGTAACCTAAATGACATACGTGTCGCCTTTTCAATTATTATAAGAGGAAAACTGAAAAGTGATAGAACACACTGTACAGCACAGGAACATGTTTCCATCAAAAGAACAGAAACGCAAAGCACAACTTTGTAAACTAATTCACATACGTGTCGCCTGTTCAATTATTATAAGAGGAAAACTGAAAAGTGATATAACACACTGTACACTACAGGAACATGTTTCCATCAAAAGAACAGAAACGCAAAGCACTACTTTGTAAACTAATTCACATACGTGTCGCCTGTTCAATTATTATAACAGGAAAACTGAAAAGTGATATAACCCTAACCCTAACCCTAACCCTAAGGCCCTAACCCTAACCCTAAACCTAACCCTAACCCTAACCCCTAACCCTAAACCTAACCCTAACCCTAACCCCTAACTCTAACCCTAACCCTAACCCTAACCCTAACGCTAACCCTATCCCTTACCCAGCCCTAACCCTAACCCTAACCCTAACCCTAACTTGTTCCTAACAGGAACAAGTTTCCAACGAAAGAACGTAAATGAAAAGCACTACTTTGTAAACTGAATCACACGTGTGTCACTCGCTCAAATAGGAATACAGGAAAACCGAAAAGTGTTATATCGCACTGTACGGCATAGAAACTAGTTTCCATCGAAAGAACAGAAAAGCAAAGCACAACTTTGTAAACTAAATCACATACGTGTCGCCCGTTCAATTACTACAACAGGAAAACTGAAAAGTGATATATCACATTGTACAGCACAGGAACAAGTTTCAATTGAAAGAACAAAAAAGAAAATCACTAATTTGTAAACTAAATCACATGTGTGTCGCTCGCTTCATTAGGAATACAGGAAAACTGAAAAGTAATATATCTCACTGTACAGCACAAGAACAAGTTTCCAACGAAAGAACAGAAAAGCAAAGCACTACTTTTAAACAGAATCACCTGTGTGTCGCTCGCTCAATTAGGAATACAGGAAAACTGAAAAGTGTTATCTCGCACTGTATGGCACAGAAACAAGTTTCCATTGAAAGAACAGAAACGCAAAGCACAACTTTGTAAACTAATTCACATATGTGTCGCCTGTTCAATTATTATAACAGGAAAACTGAAAAGTGATATAACCCTAACCCTAACCCTAACCCTAAGGCCCTAACCCAACCCTAACCCCTAACCCTAACCCTAACCCTAACCCTAACCCTAACCCTAACCCTAACCCTAACCCTAATGCTAACCCTAACCCTAACCCTAACCCTAACTTGTTCCTAACAGAAACAAGTTTCCTAACAGGAACAAGTTTCCAACGAAAGAATGTAAATGAAAAGCACTACTTTGTAAACTGAATCACATGTGTGTCACTCGCTCAATTAGGAATACAGGAAAACCGAAAAGTGTTATCTCGCACTGTACGGCACAGAAACTAGTTTCCATCGAAAGAACAGAAAAGCAAAGCACAACTTTGTAAACTAAATCACATACGTGTCGCCCGTTCAATTATTACAACAGGAAAACTGAAAAGTGATATATCACACTGTACAGCACAGAAACAAGTTTCCAAGAAGAACAGAAACCCAAAGCACTACTTTGTAAACTAAATCACAAGTGTGTCGCTCGCTCAATTAGGAATACAGGGAAACCGGAAAGTGTTATCTCACACTGTATGGCACAGAAACAAGTTTCCAAAGAAAGAACAGAAACGCAAAGCACAACTTTGTAAACTAACTGAAATACGTGTCGCCTGTTCAATTATTATAAGAGGAAAACTGAAAAGTGATATAACACACTGTACAGCACAGGAACATGTTTCCATCAAAAGAACAGAAACGCAAAGCACAACTTTGTAAACGAATTCACATACGTGTCGCCTGTTCAATTATTATAAGAGGAAAACTGAAAAGTGATATAACACACTGTACAGCACAGGAACATGTTTCCATCGAAAGAACAGAAACGCAAAACACAACTTTGTAAACTAATTCACATACGTGTCGCCTGTTCAATTACTGTAACAGGAAAACTGAAAAGTGATATATCACATTGTACAGCACAGGAACAAGTTTCAAATGAAAGAACAAAAAAGAAAATCACTAATTTGTAAACTAAATCACATGTGTGTCGCTCGCTTCATTAGGAATACAGGAAAACTGAAAAGTAATATATCTCACTGTACAGCACAAGAACAAGTTTCCAACGAAAGAACAGAAAAGCAAAGAACTACTTTTAAACAGAATCACCTGTGTGTCGCTCGCTCAATTAGGAATACCGGAAAAGTGAAAAGTGTTATCTCGCACTGTAAGGCACAGAAACAAGTTTCCATTGAAAGAACAGAAACGCAAAGCACAACTTTGTAAAATAATTCACATACGTGTCGCCTGTTCAATTATTATAACAGGAAAACTGAAAAGTGATATAACCCTAACACTAACCCTAACCCTAAGGCCCTAACCCTAACACTAACCCCTAACCCTAACCCTAACCCTATCCCTTACCCAGCCCTAACCTAACCCTAACCCTAACCCTAACCCTAACCCTAACCCTAACCCTAACCCTAACCCTAAATTGTTCCTAACAGGAACAAGTTTCCAACGAAAGAACGTAAATGAAAAGCACTACTTTGTAAACTGAATCACATGTGTGTCACTCTGTCAATTAGGAATACAGGAAAACCAAAAAGTGTTATCTCGCACTGTACGGCACAGAAACTAGTTTCCTTAGAAAGAACAGAAAAGCAAAGCACAACTTTGCAAACTAAATCACATACGTGTCGCCCGTTCAATTATTACAACAGGAAAACTGAAAAGTGATATATCACACTGTACAGCAAAGAAACAAGTTTCCCAGAAGAACAGAAACCCAACGCACTACTTTGTAAACTAAATCACAAGTGTGTCGCTCACTCAATTAGGAATACAGGGAAACCGGAAAGTGTTATTTCACACTGTATGGCACAGAAACAAGTTTCCGAAGAAAGAACAGAAACGCAAAGCACAACTTTGTAAACTAATTCACATACGTGTCGTCTGTTCAATTATTATAAGAGGAAAACTGAAAAGTGATATAACACACTGTACAGCACAGGAACATGTTACCATCGAAAGAACAGAAACGCAAAGCACAACTTTGTAAACTAATTCACATACGTGTCGCCTGTTCAATTATTATAACAGGAAAACTGAAAAGTGATATATCACATTGTACAGCACAGGAACAAGTTTCAAATGAAAGAACAAAAAAGAAAATCACTAATTTGTAAACTAAATCACGTGTGTCGCTCGCTCCATTAGGAATACAGGAAAACTGAACAGTAATATATCTCACTGTACAGCACAAGAACAAGTTTCCAACAAAAGAACAGAAAAGCAAAGCACTACTTTTAAACAGAATCACCTGTGTGTTGCTCGCTCAATTAGGAATACAGGAAAACTGAAAAGTGTTATCTCGCACTGTACGGCACAGAAACAAGTTTCCTTTGAAAGAACAGAAACGCAAAGCACAACTTTGTAAACTAATTCACATATGTGTCGCCTGTTCAATTATTATAACAGGAAAACTGAAAAGTGATAGAACCCTAACCCTAAACCTAACCCTAACGCTAACCCTAACCCTAACCCTAACCCTAACCCTAACCCTAACCCTAACCCTAACCCTAACTTGTTCCTAACAGGAACAAGTTTCCTACCAGGGACAAGTTTCCAACGAAAGAATGTAAATGAAAAGCACTACTTTGTAAACTGAATCACATGTGTGTCACTCGCTCAATTAGGAATACAGGAAAACCGAAAAGTGTTATCTCGCACTGTACGGCACAGAAACTAGTTTCCATCGAAAGAACAGAAAAGCAAAGCACAACTTTGTAAACTAATTCACATACGTGTCGCCTGTTCAATTATTATAAGAGGAAAACTGAAAAGTGATATAACACACTGTACAGCACAGGAATATGTTTTCATCGAAAGAACAGAAAAGCAAAGCACAACTTAGTAAACTAAATCACATACGTGTCGCCCATTCAATTATTACAACAGGAAAACTGAAAAGTGATATATCACACTGTACAGCACAGAAACAAGTTTCCAAGAAGAACAGAAACCCAAAGCACTACTTTGTAAACTAAATCACAAGTGTGTCACTCGCTCAATTAGGAAAACAGGGAAACCGGAAAGTGTTATCTCACACTGTATGGCACAGAAACAAGTTTCCAAAGAAAGAACAGAAACGCAAAGCACAACTTTGTAAACTAATTCACATACGTGTCGCCTGTTCAATTATTATAAGAGGAAAACTGAAAAGTGATATAACACACTGTACAGCAGAGGAACATGTTTCCATCGAAAGAACAGAAACGCAAAGCACAACTTTGTAAACTAATTCACATACGTGTCGCCTGTTCAATTATTATAACAGGAAAACTGAAAAGTGATATATCACATTGTACAGCACAGGAACAAGTTTCAAATGAAAGAACAAAAAAGAAAATCACTAATTTATAAACTAAATCACATGTGTGTCGCTCGCTCCATTAGGAATACAGGAAAACTGAACAGTAATATATCTCACTGTACAGCACAAGAACAAGTTTCCAACGATAGAACAGAAAAGCAAAGCACTACTTTTAAACAGAATCACCTGTGTGTTGCTCGCTCAATTAGGAATACAGGAAAACTGAAAAGTGTTATCTCACACTGTACGGCACAGAAACAAGTTTCCATTGAAAGAACAGAAACGCAAAGCACAACTTTGTAAACTAATTCACATATGTGTCGCCTGTTCAATTATTATAACAGGAAAACTGAAAAGTGATATAACCCTAACCCTAACCCTAACCCTAAGGCCCTAACCCTAACCCTAACCCTAACCCTAACCCTAACCCCTAACCCTAACCCTAACCCTAACCCTAAACCTAACGCTAACTCTATCCCTTACCCAGCCCTAACCCTAACCCTAACCCTAACCCTAACCCTAACCCTAACCATAACTCTAACCCTAACCCTAACTTGTTCCTAACAGGCACAAGTTTCCAACGAAAGAACGAAAATGAAAAGCACTACTTTGTAAACTGAATCACATGTGTGTCACTCGCTCAATTAGGAATACAGGAATACCGAAAAGTGTTATATCGCACTTTACGGCACAGAAACTAGTTTCCATCGAAAGAACAGAAAAGCAAAGCACAACTTTGCAAACTAAATCACATACATGTCGCCCGTTCAATTACTACAACAGGAAAACTGAAAAGTGATATATCACACTGTACAGCACAGAAACAAGTTTCCAAGAAAAACATAAAACAAAAGCACTACTTTGTAAACTAAATCACATGTGTGTCGCTCGCTCAATTAGGAATACAGGGAAACCGAAAAGTGTTATCTCACACTGTATGACACAGAAACAAGTTTCCAAAGAAAGAACAGAAACGGAAAGCACAACTTTGTAAACTAAATGACATACGTGTCGCCTGTTTAATTATTATAAGAGGAAAACTGAAAAGTGATATAACACACTGTACAGCACAGGAAAATGTTTCCATCGAAAGAACAGAAACGCAAAGCACAACTTTGTAAACTAATTCACATACGTGTTGCCTGTTCAATTATTATTACAGGAAAACTGAAAAGTGATATAACCCTAACACTAACCCTAACTCTAAGGCCCTAACCCTAACACTAACCCTAACCCCTAACCCTAACCCTAACCCTAACCCTAACCCCTAACCCTAAACCTAACCCTAACCCTAACGCTAACCATATCCCTTACCCAGCCCTAACCCTAACCCTAACCCTAACCCTAACCCTAACCCTAACCCTAACCCTAACCCTAACTTGTTCCTAACAGGAACAAGTTTCCAAGAAAGAACGTAAATGAAAAGCACTACTTTGTAAACTGAATCACATGTGTGTCACTCGCTCAATTAGGAATACAGGAAAACCGAAAAGTGTTATCTCGCACTGTAATGCACAGAAACTAGTTTTCATCGAAAGAACAGAAAAGCAAAGCACAACTTTGTAAACTAAATCACATACGTGTCGCCCGTTCAATTATTACAGCAGGAAAACTGAAAAGTGATATATCACACTGTACAGCACAGAAATATTTTTCCAAGAAGAACAGAAACCCAAAACACTACTTTGTAAACTAAATCACATGTGTGTCGCTCGCTCAATTAGGAATACAGGGAAACGGAAAAGTGTTATCTCACACTGTATGGCACAGAAACAAGTTTCCAAAGAAAGAACAGAAACGCAAAGCACAACTTTGTAAACTAATTCACATACGTGTCGCCTGTTCAATTATTGTAACAGGAAAACTGAAAAGTGATATATCACATTGTACAGCACAGGAACAAGTTTCAAATGAAAGAACAAAAAAGAAAATCACTAATTTGTAAACTAAATCACGTGTGTCGCTCGCTTCATTAGGAATACAGGAAAACTGAACAGTAATATATCTCACTGTACAGCACAAGAACAAGTTTCCAACGATAGAACAGAAAAGCAAAGCACTACTTTTAAACAGAATCACCTGTGTGTTGCTCGCTCAATTAGGAATACAGGAAAACTGAAAAGTGTTATCTCAAACTGTATGGCACAGAAACAAGTTTCCTTTGAAAGAACAGAAACACAAAGCACAACTTTGTAAACTAATTCACATATGTGTCGCCTGTTCAATTATTATAACAGGAAAACTGAAAAGTGATATACTCCTAACCCTAACCCTAACCCTAACGCTAACCCTAACCCTAACCCTAACCCTAACCCTAACCCTAACTTGTTCCTAACAGGAACAAGTTTCCTACCAGGGACAAGTTTCCAACGAAAGAATGTAAATGAAAAGCACTACTTTGTAAACTGAATCACATGTGTGTCACTCGCTCAATTAGGAATACAGGAAAACCGAAAAGTGTTATCTCGCACTGTACGGCACAGAAACTAGTTTCCATCGAAAGAACAGAAAAGCAAAGCACAACTTTGTAAACTAATTCACATACGTGTCGCCTGTTCAATTATTATAAGAGGAAAACTGAAAAGTGATATAACACACTGTACAGCACAGGAATATGTTTTCATCGAAAGAACAGAAAAGCAAAGCACAACTTAGTAAACTAAATCACATACGTGTCGCCCGTTCAATTATTACAACAGGAAAAGTGAAAAGTGATATATCACACTGTACAGCACAGAAACAAGTTTCCAAGAAGAACTGAAACCCAAAGCACTACTTTGTAAACTAAATCACAAGTGTGTCACTCACTCAATTAGGAATACAGGGAAACCGGAAAGTGTTATCTCACACTGTATGGCACAGAAACAAGTTTCCAAAGAAAGAACAGAAACGCAAAGCACAACTTTGCAAACTAATTCACATACGTGTCGCCTGTTCAATTATTATAAGAGGAAAACTGAAAAGTGATATAACACACTGTACAGCACAGGAACATGTTTCCATCGAAAGAACAGAAACGCAAAGCACAACTTTGTAAACTAATTCACATACGTGTCTCCTGTTCAATTATTATAACAGGAAAACTGAAAAGTGATATATCACATTGTACAGCACAGGAACAAGTTTCAAATGAAAGATCAAAAAAGAAAATCACTAATTTGTAAACTAAATCACATGTGTGTCGCTCACTCCATTAGGAATACAGGAAAACTGAACAGTAATATATCTCACTGTACAGCACAAGAACAAGTTTCCAACGATAGAACAGAAAAGCAAAGCACTACTTTTAAACAGAATCACCTGTGTGTCGCTCGCTCAATTAGGAATATAGGAAAACTGAAAAGTGTTATCTCACACTGTACGGCACAGAAACAAGTTTCCATTGAAAGAACAGAAACGCAAAGCACAACTTTGTAAACTAATTCACATATGTGTCGCCTGTTCAATTATTATAACAGGAAAACTGAAAAGTGATATAACCCTAACCCTAACCCTAACCCTAAGGCCCTAACCCTAACCCTAACCCTAACCCTAACCCTAACCCCTAACCCTAACCCTAACCCTAACCCTAAACCTAACGCTAACCCTATCCCTTACCCAGCCCTAACCCTAACCCTAACCCTAACCCTAACCCTAACTCTAACCCTAACCCTAACTTGTTCCTAACAGGCACAAGTTTCCAACGAAAGAACGAAAATGAAAAGCACTACTTTGTAACTGAATCACATGTGTGTCACTCGCTCAATTAGGAATACAGGAATACCGAAAAGTGTTATATCGCACTTTACGGCACAGAAACTAGTTTCCATCGAAAGAACAGAAAAGCAAAGCACAACTTTGCAAACTAAATCACATACATGTCGCCCGTTCAATTACTACAACAGGAAAACTGAAAAGTGATATATCACACTGTACAGCACAGAAACAAGTTTCCAAGAAGAACAGAAACCAAAAGCACTACTTTGTAAACTAAATCACATGTGTGTCGCTCGCTCAATTAGGAATACAGGGAAACCGAAAAGTGTTATCTCACACTGTATGGCACAGAAACAAGTTTCCAAAGAAAGAACAGAAACGCTAAGCACAACTTTGTAAACTAAATGAAATACGTGTCGCCTGTTCAATTATTATAAGAGGAAAACTGAAAAGTGATATAACACACTGTACACTACAGGAACATGTTTCCATCAAAAGAACAGAAACGCAAAGCACAACTTTGTAAACTAATTCACATACGTGTCGCCTGTTCAATTATTATAACAGGAAAACTGAAAAGTGATATAACCCTAACCCTAACCCTAACCCTAAGGCCCTAACCCTAACCCTAAACCTAACCCTAACCCTAACCCCTAACCCTAAACCTAACCCTAACCCTAACCCCTAACTCTAACCCTAACCCTAACCCTAACGCTAACCCTATCCCTTACCCAGCCCTAACCCTAACCCTAACCCTAACCCTAACTTGTTCCTAACAGGAACAAGTTTCCAACGAAAGAACGTAAATGAAAAGCACTAGTTTGTAAACTGAATCACACGTGTGTCACTCGCTCAAATAGGAATACAGGAAAACCGAAAAGTGTTATATCGCACTGTAAGGCATAGAAACTAGTTTCCATCGAAAGAACAGAAAAGCAAAGCACAACTTTGTAAACTAAATCACATACGTGTCGCCCGTTCAATTACTACAACAGGAAAACTGAAAAGTGATATATCACATTGTACAGCACAGGAACAAGTTTCAATTGAAAGAACAAAAAAGAAAATCACTAATTTGTAAACTAAATCACATGTGTGTCGCTCGCTTCATTAGGAATACAGGAAAACTGAAAAGTAATATATCTCACTGTACAGCACAAGAACAAGTTTCCAACGAAAGAACAGAAAAGCAAAGCACTACTTTTAAACAGAATCACCTGTGTGTCGCTCGCTCAATTAGGAATACAGGAAAACTGAAAAGTGTTATCTCGCACTGTACGGCACAGAAACAAGTTTCCATTGAAAGAACAGAAACGCAAAGCACAACTTTGTAAACTAATTCACATATGTGTCGCCTGTTCAATTATTATAACAGGAAAACTGAAAAGTGATATAACCCTAACCCTAACCCTAACCCTAAGGCCCTAACCCAACCCTAACCCCTAACCCTAACCCTAACCCTAACCCTAACCCTAACCCCTAACCCTAACCCTAACCCTAACCCTAACCCTAATGCTAACCCTAACCCTAACCCTAACCCTAACTTGTTCCTAACAGAAACAAGTTTCCTAACAGGAACAAGTTTCCAACGAAAGAATGTAAATGAAAAGCACTACTTTGTAAACTGAATCACATGTGTGTCACTCGCTCAATTCGGAATACAGGAAAACCGAAAAGTGTTATCTCGCACTGTACGGCACAGAAACTAGTTTCCATCGAAAGAACAGAAAAGCAAAGCACAACTTTGTAAACTAAATCACATACGTGTCGCCCGTTCAATTATTACAACAGGAAAACTGAAAAGTGATATATCACACTGTACAGCACAGAAACAAGTTTCCAAGAAGAACAGAAACCCAAAGCACTACTTTGTAAACTAAATCACAAGTGTGTCGCTCGCTCAATTAGGAATACAGGGAAACCGGAAAGTGTTATCTCACACTGTATGGCACAGAAACAAGTTTCCAAAGAAAGAACAGAAACGCAAAGCACAACTTTGTAAACTAACTGAAATACGTGTCGCCTGTTCAATTATTATAAGAGGAAAACTGAAAAGTGATATAACACACTGTACATCACAGGAACATGTTTCCATCAAAAGAACAGAAACGCAAAGCACAACTTTGTAAACTAATTCACATACGTGTCGCCTGTTCAATTATTTTAAGAGGAAAACTGAAAAGTGATATAACACACTGTACAGCACAGGAACATGTTTCCATCAAAAGAACAGAAACGCAAAGCACAACGTTGTAAACTAATTCACATACGTGTCGCCTGTTCAATTATTGTAACAGGAAAACTAAAAAGTGATATATCACATTGTACAGCACAGGAACAAGTTTCAAATGAAAGAACAAAAAAGAAAATCACTAATGTGTAAATTAAATCACATGTGTGTCGCTCACTTCATTAGGAATACAGGAAAACTGAAAAGTAATATATCTCACTGTACAGCACAAGAACAAGTTTCCAACGAAAGAACAGAAAAGCAAAGCACTACTTTTAAACAGATCACCTGAGTGTCACTCGCTCAATTAGGAATACAGGAAAACCGAAAAGTGTTATATCGCACTGTACGGCACAGAAACTAGTTTCCATCGAAAGAACAGAAAAGCAAAGCACAACTTTGTAAACTAAATCACATACGTGTCGCCCGTTCAATTATTACAACAGGAAAACTGAAAAGTGATATATCACACTGTACAGCACAGAAACAAGTTTCCAAGAAGAACAGAAATCAAAAGCACTACTTTGTAAACTAAATCACATGTGTGTCGCTCGCTCAATTAGGAATACAGGGAAACCTAAAAGTGTTATCTCACACTGTATGGCACAGAAACAAGTTTCCAAAGAAAGAACAGAAACGGAAAGCACAACTTTGTAAACTAAATGACATACGTGTCGCCTGTTTAATTATTATAAGAGGAAAACTGAAAAGTGATATAACACACTGTACAGCACAGGAACATGTTTCCATCGAAAGAACAGAAATGCAAAGCACAACTTTGTAATCTAATTCACATACGTGTCGCGTGTTCAATTATTATAACAGGAAAACTGAAAAGTGATATAACCCTAACACTAAACCTAACCCTAAGGCCCTAACCCTAACACTAACCCTTATCCCTAACCCTAACCCTAACCATAACCCTAAACCTAACCCCTAACTCTAACCCTAACCCTAACCCTAACGCTATCCCTATCCCTTACCCAGCCCTAACCTAACCCTAACCCTAACCCTAACCCTAACCCTAACCCTAACTTGTTCCTATCAGGAACAAGTTTCCAACGAAAGAACGTAAATGAAAAGCACTACTTTGTAAACTGAATCACATGTGTGTCGCTCGCTTCATTAGGAATACAGGAAAACTGAAAAGTAATATATCTCACTGTACAGCACAAGAACAAGTTTCCAACGAAAGAACAGAAAAGCAAAGCACTACTTTTAAACAGAATCACCTGTGTGTCGCTCGCTCAATTAGGAATACAGGAAAACTGAAAAGTGTTATCTCGCACTTTACGGCACAGAAACAAGTTTCCATTGAAAGAACAGAAACCCAAAGCACAACTTTGTAAACTAATTCACATATGTGTCACCTGTTCAATTATTATAACAGGAAAACTGAAAAGTGATATAACCCTAACCCTAACCCTAACACTAAGGCCCTAACCCAACCCTAACCCCTAACCCTAACCCTAACACTAACCCTAACCCCTAACCCTAACCCTAACCCTAACTCTAACCCTAATGCTAACCCTAACCCTAACCCTAACCCTAACCCTAACCCTAACCGTAACCCTAACTTGTTCCTAACAGGAACAAATTTCCAACGAAAGAATGTAAATGAAAAGCACTACTTTGTAAACTGAATCACATGTGTGTCACTCGCTCAATTAGGAATACAGGAAAACCGAAAAGTGTTATATTGCACTGTACGGCACAGAAACTAGTTTCCATCGAAAGAACAGAAAAGCAAAGCACAACTTTGTAAACTAAATCACATACGTGTCGCCCGTTCAATTATTACAACAGGAAAACTGAAAAGTGATATATCACACTGTACAGCACAGAAACAAGTTTCCAAGAAGAACAGAAACCAAAAGCACTACTTTCGAAACTAAATCACAAGTGTGTCGCTCGTTCAATTAGGAATACAGGGAAACCGGAAAGTGTTATCTCACACTGTATGGCACAGAAACAAGTTTCCAAAGACAGAACAGAAACGCAAAGCACAACTTTGTAAACTAAATGAAATACGGGTCGCCTGTTCAATTATTATAAGAGGAAAACTGAAAAGTGATATAACACACTGTACAGCACAGGAACATGTTTCCATCAAAAGAACAGAAACGCAAAGCACAACTTTGTAAACTAATTCACATACGTGTCGCCTGTTCAATTATTATAAGAGGAAAACTGAAAAGTGATATAACACACTGTACAGCACAGGAACATGTTTCCATCGAAAGAACAGAAACGCAAAGCACAACATTGTAAACTAATTCACATACGTGTCGCCTGTTCAATTATTGTAACAGGAAAACTGAAAAGTGATATATCACATTGTACAGCACAGGAACAAGTTTCAAATGAAAGAACAAAAAAGAAAATCACTAATTTGTAAACTAAATCACATGTGTGTCGCTCGCTTCATTAGGAATACAGGAAAACTGAACAGTAATATATCTCACTGTACAGCACAAGAACAAGTTTCCAACGAAAGAACAGAAAAGCAAAGCACTACTTTTAAACAGAATCACCTGTGTGTCGCTCGCTCAATTAGGAATACAGGAAAACTGAAAAGTGTTATCTCGCACTTTACGGCACAGAAACAAGTTTCCATTGAAAGAACAGAAACCCAAAGCACAACTTTGTAAACTAATTCACATATGTGTCACCTGTTCAATTATTATAACAGGAAAACTGAAAAGTGATATAACCCTAACCCTAACCCTAACACTAAGGCCCTAAACCAACCCTAACCCCTAACCCTAACCCTAACCCTAACCCTAACACTAACCCTAACCCCTAACCCTAACCCTAACCCTAACTCTAACCCTAATGTTAACCCTAACCCTAACCCTAACCCTAACCCTAACCGTAACCCTAACTTGTTCCTAACAGGAACAAATTTCCAACGAAAGAATGTAAATGAAAAGCACTACTTTGTAAACTGAATCACATGTGTGTCACTCGCTCAATTAGGAATACAGGAAAACCGAAAAGTGTTATATCGCACTGTACGGCACAGAAACTAGTTTCCATCGAAAGAACAGAAAAGCAAAGCACAACTTTGTAAACTAAATCACATACGTGTCGCCCGTTCAATTATTACAACAGGAAAACTGAAAAGTGATATATCACACTGTACAGCACAGAAACAAGTTTCCAAGAAGAACAGAAACCAAAAGCACTACTTTGGAAACTAAATCACAAGTGTGTCGCTCGTTCAATTAGGAATACAGGGAAACCGGAAACTGTTATCTCACACTGTATGGCACAGAAACAAGTTTCCAAAGAAAGAACAGAAACGCAAAGCACATCTTTGTAAACTAAATGAAATATGTGTCGCCTGTTCAATTATTATAAGAGGAAAACTGAAAAGTGATATAACACACTGTACACTACAGGAACATGTTTCCATCAAAAGAACAGAAACGCAAAGCACAACTTTGTAAACTAAATGAAATACGGGTTGCCTGTTCAATTATTATAAGAGGAAAACTGAAAAGTGATATAACACACTGTACAGCACAGGAACATGTTTCCATCAAAAGAACAGAAACGCAAAGCACAACTTTGTAAACTAATTCACATACGTGTCGCCTGTTCAATTATTATAAGAGGAAAACTGAAAAGTGATATAACACACTGTACAGCACAGGAACATGTTTCCATCGAAAGAACAGAAACGCAAAGCACAACATTGTAAACTAATTCACATACGTGTCGCCTGTTCAATTATTGTAACAGGAAAACTGAAAAGTGATATATCACATTGTACAGCACAGGAACAAGTTTCAAATGAAAGAACAAAAAAGAAAATCACTAATTTGTAAACTAAATCACATGTGTGTCGCTCGCTTCATTAGGAATACAGGAAAACTGAAAAGTAATATATCTCACTGTACAGCACAAGAACAAGTTTCCAACGAAAGAACAGAAAAGCAAAGCACTACTTTTAAACAGAATCACCTGTGTGTCGCTCGCTAAATTAGGAATACAGGAAAACTGAAAAGTGTTATCTCGCACTGTACGGCACAGAAACAAGTTTCCATTGAAAGAACAGAAACGCAAAGCACAAATTTGTAAACTAATTCACATACGTGTCGCCTGTTCAATTATTATAACAGGAAAATTGAAAAGTGATAGAACCCTAACCCTAAACCTAACCCTAAGGCCCTAACCCAACCCTAACCCCTAACCCTAACCCTAACCCTAACCCTAACCCTAACCCTAACCCCTAACCCTAACCCTAACCCTAACCCTAACCCGAACCCTAACCCTAACCCTAATGCTAACCCTAACCCCTAACCCTAACCCTAACCCTAACCCTAACCCTAACCCTAACGCTAACCCTATCCTTTACCCAGCCCTAACCCTAACCCTAACCCTAACCCTAACCCTAAACCTAACCCTAACTTGTTCCTAACAGGAACAAATTTCCAACTAAAGAACGTAAATGAAAAGCATTACTTTGTAAATTAAATGACATACGTGTCGCCTGTTTAATTATTATAAGAGGAAAACTGAAAAGTGATATAACACACTGTACAGCACAGGAACATGTTTCCATCGAAAGAACAGAAACGCAAAGCACAACTTTGTAAACTAATTCACATACGTGTCGCCTGTTCAATTATTATAACAGGAAAACTGAAAAGTGATATAACCCTAACACTAACCCTAACCCTAACCCTAACCCTAATCCTAACCCTAACCCTAACCTAATTCACATACGTGTCGCCTGTTCAATCATTATTACAGGAAAACTGAAAAGTGATATAACCCTAACCCTAACCCTAACCCTAAGGCCCTAACCCTAACCCTAACCCCTAACCCTAACCCTAACCCTAACCCTAACCCTAACCCCTAACCCTAACCCTAAACCTAACCCTAAACCTAACGCTAACGCTAACCCTAACCCTAACCCTAACCCTAACCCTAACCCTAACTTGTTCCTAACAGGAACAAGTTTCCTAACAGGAACAAGTTTCCAACGAAAGAATGTAAATGTAAAGCACTACTTGGTAACTGAATCACATGTGTGTCACTCGCTCAATTAGGAATACAGGAAAACCGAAAAGTGTTATCTCGCACTGTATGGCACAGAAACTTGTTTCCATGGAAAGAACAGAAAAGCAAAGCACAACTTTGTAAACTAAATCACATACGTGTCGCCCGTTCAATTATTACAACAGGAAAACTGAAAAGTGATATATCACACTGTACAGCACAGAAACACGTTTCCAAGAAGAACAGAAACCCAAAGCACTACTTTGTAAACTAAATCACAAGTGTGTCGCTCACTCAATTAGGAATACAGGGAAACCGGAAAGTGTTATCTCACACTGTATGGCACAGAAACAAGTTTCCAAAGAAAGAACAGAAACGCAAAGCACAACTTTGTAAACTAAATGACATATGTGTCGCCTGTTCAATTATTATAAGAGGAAAACTGAAAAGTGATAGAACACACTGTACAGCACAGGAACATGTTTCCATCGAAAGAACAGAAACGCAAAGCACAACTTTGTAAACTAATTCACATACGTGTCTCCTGTTTAATTATTGTAACAGGAAAACTGAAAAGTGATATATCACATTGTACAGCACAGGAACAAGTGTCAAATGAAAGAACAAAAAAGAAAATCACTAATTTGTAAACTAAATCACATGTGTGTCGCTCGCTCCATTAGGAATACAGGAAAACTGAACAGTAATATATCTCACTGTACAGCACAAGAACAAGTTTCCAACGAAAGAACAGAAAAGCAAAGCACTACTTTTAAACAGCATCACCGGTGTGTCGCTCGCTCAATTAGGAATACAGGAAAACTGAAAAGTGTTATCTCGCACTGTACGGCACAGAAACAAGTTTCAATTGAAAGAACAGAAACGCAAAGCACAACTTTCTAAACTAATTCACATATGTGTCGCCTGTTCAATTATTATAACAGGAAAACTGAAAAGTGATATAACCCTAACCCTAACCCTAGCCCTAAGGCCCTAACCCTAACCCTAACCCTAACCCTAACCCTAACCCCTAACCCTAACCCTAACCCTAACCCTAATCCTAACCCTAACCCTAACGCTAACCCTATCCTTTACCCAGCCCTAACCCTAACCCTAACCCTAACCCTAACCCTAACCCTAACCCTAACTTGTTCCTAACAGGAACAAGTTTCCAACTAAAGAACGTAAATGAAAAGCATTACTTTGTAAACTGAATCACATGTATGTCACTAGCTCAATTAGGAATAAAGGAAAACCGAAAAGTGTTATCTCGCACTGTACGGCACAGAAACTAGTTTTCATCGAAAGAACAGAAAAGCAAAGCACAACTTTGTAAACTAAATCACATAAGTGTCGCCCGTTCAATTATTACAACAGGAAAACTGAAAAGTGATATATCACACTGTACAGCACAGAAACAAGTTTCCAAGAAAACAGAAACCAAAAGCACTACTTTGTAAACTAAATCACATGTGTGTCGCTCGCTCAATTAGGAATACAGGGAAACCTAAAAGTGTTATCTCACACTGTATGGCACAGAAACAAGTTTCCAATGAAAGAACAGAAACGCAAAGCACAACTTTGTAAACTAAATGAAATACGTGTCGCCTGTTCAATTATTATAAGAGGAAAACTGAAAAGTGTTATCTCGCACTGTACGGCACAGGAACATGTTTCCATCGAAAGAACAGAAACGCAAAGAACAACTTTGTAAACTAATTCACATACGTGTCGCCTGTTCAATTATTATAACAGGAAAACTGAAAAGTGATATAACCCTAACACTAACCCTAACCCTAAGGCCCTAAACCTAACCCTAACCCTTACCCATAACCCTAACCCTAACCCTAACCCTAACCCTAACCCTAACCCTAACCCTACCTTGTTCCTAACAGGAACAAGTTTCCAACGAAAGAATGTAAATGAAAAGCACTACTTTGTAAACTGAATCACATGTGTGTCACTCGCTCAATTAGAAATACAGGAAAACCGAAAAGTGTTATCTCGCACTGTAATGCACAGAAACTAGTTTCCATCGAAAGAACAGAAAAGCATAGCACAACTTTGTAAACTAAATCACATACGTGTCGCCCATTCAATTATTACAACAGGAAAACTGAAAAGTGATATATCACACTGTACAGCACAGAAACAATTTTCCAAGAAGAACAGAAACCCAAAACACTACTTTGTAAACTAAATCACATGGGTGTCGCTCGCTCAATTAGGAATACAGGGAAACCGAAATGTGTTATCTCACACTGTATGGCACAGAAACAAGTTTCCAAAGAAAGAACAGAAACGCAAAGCACAACTTTGTAAACTAAATGAAATACGTGTCGCCTGTTCAATTATTATAAGAGGAAAACTGAAAAGTGATATAACACACTGTACAGCACAGGAACATGTTTCCATCAAAAGAACAGAAACGCAAAGCACAACTTTGTAAAGTAATTCACATACGTGTAGCCTGTTCAATTATTATAAGAGGAAAACTGAAAAGTGATATAACACACTGTACAGCACAGGAACATGTTTCCATCGAAAGAACAGAAACGCAAAGCACAACTTTGTAAACTAATTCACATACGTGTCGCCTGTTCAATTACTGTAACAGGAAAACTGAAAAGTGATATATCACATTGTACAGCACAGGAACAAGTTTCAAATGAAAGAACAAAAAAGAAAATCACTAATTTGTAAACTAAATCACATGTGTGTCGCTCGCTTCATTAGGAATACAGGAAAACTGAAAAGTAATATATCTCACTGTACAGCACAAGAACAAGTTTCCAACGAAAGAACAGAAAAGCAAAGCACTACTTTTAAACAGAATCACCTGTGTGTCGCTCGCTCAATTAGGAATACAGGAAAACTGAAAAGTGTTATCTCGCACTGTACGGCACAGAAACAAGTTTCCAAAGAAAGAACAGAAACGCAAAGCACAACTTTGTAAACTAAATGACATACGTGTCGCCTGTTCAATTATTATAACAGGAAAACTGAAAAGTGATATAACCCTAACACTAACCCTAACCCTAACCCTAATCCTAACCCTAACCCTAAACTAATTCACATACGTGTCGCCTGTTCAATCATTATAACAGGAAAACTGAAAAGTGATATAACCCTAACACTAACCCTAACCCTAAGGCCCTAACACTAACCCTAACCCCTAACCCTATCCCTAACCCTAACCCTAACCCTAACCCCTAACCCTAACCCTAACCCTAACCCTAACCCTAACGCTAACCCTAACCCTAACCCTAACCCTAACCCTAAACCTAACTTGTTCCTAACAGGAACAAGTTTCCTAACAGGAACAAGTTTCCAACGAAAGAATGTAAATGAAAAGCACTACTTTGTAAACTGAATCACATGTGTGTCACTCGCTCAATTAGGAATACAGGAAAACCGAAAAGTGTTATCTCGCACTGTACGGCACAGAAACTTGTTTCCATCGAAAGAACAGAAAAGCAAAGCACAACTTTGTAAACTAAATCACATACGTGTCGCCCGTTCAATTATTACAACAGGAAAACTGAAAAGTGATATATCACACTGTACAGCACAGAAACACGTTTCCAAGAAGAACAGAAACCCAAAGCACTACTTTGTAAACTATATCACAAGTGTGTCGCTCACTCAATTAGGAATACAGGGAAACCGGAAAGTGTTATCTCACACTGTATGGCACAGAAACAAGTTTCCAAAGAAAGAACAGAAACGCAAAGCACAACTTTGTAAACTAATTCACATACGTGTCTCCTGTTCAATTATTGTAACAGGAAAACTGAAAAGTGATATATCACATTGTACAGCACAGGAACAAGTGTCAAATGAAAGAACAAAAAAGAAAATCACTAATTTGTAAACTAAATCACATGTGTGTTGCTCGCTCCATTAGGAATACAGGAAAACTGAACAGTAATATATCTCACTGTACAGCACAAGAACAAGTTTCCAACGAAAGAACAGAAAAGCGAAGCACTACTTTTAAACAGCATCACCTGTGTGTCGCTCGCTCAATTAGGAATACAGGAAAACTGAAAAGTGTTATCTCGCACTGTACGGCACAGAAACAAGTTTCCATTGAAAGAACAGAAACGCAAAGCACAACTTTGTAAACTAATTCACATACGTGTCGCCTGTTCAATTATTATAACAGGAAAACTGAAAAGTGATATAACCCTAACCCTAAACCTAACCCTAAGGCCCTAACCCAACCCTAACCCCTAACCCTAACCCTAACCCTAACCCTAACCCTAACCCTAACCCCTAACCCTAACCCTAACCCTAACCCTAACCTGAACCCTAACCCTAACCCTAATGCTAACCCTAACCCCTAACCCTAACCCTAACCCTAACCCTAACCCTAACCCCTAACCCTAACCCTAACCCTAACCCTAACCCGAACCCTAACCCTAACCCTAATGCTAACCCTAACCCTAAACCTATCCCTAACCCTAACCCTAACTTGTTCTTAACAGGAACAAGTTTCCTAACAGTAACAAGTTTCCAACGAAAGAATGTAAATGAAAAGCACTACTTTGTAAACTGAATCACATGTGTGTCACTCGCTCAATTAGGAATACAGGAAAACCGAAAAGTGTTATCTCGCACTGTACGGCACAGAAACTAGTTTCCATCGAAAGAACAGAAAAGCAAAGCACAACTTTGTAAACTAAATCACATACGTGTCGCCCATTCAGTTATTACAACAGGAAAACTGAAAAGTGATATATCACACTGTACAGCAGAGAAACAATTTTCCAAGAAGAACAGAAACCCAAAACACTACTTTGTAAACTAAATCACATGTGTGTCGCTCGCTCAATTAGGAATACAGGGAAACCGAAAGTGTTATCTCACACTGTATGGCACAGAAACAAGTTTCCAAAGAAAGAACAGAAACGTAAAGCACAACTTTGTAAACTAAATGACATACGTGTCGCCTGTTTAATTATTATAAGAGGAAAACTGAAAAGTGATATAACACACTGTACAGCACAGGAACATGTTTCCATCGAAAGAACAGAAACGCAAAGCACAACTTTGTAAACTAATTCACATACGTGTCGCCTGTTCAATTATTATAACAGGAAAACTGAAAAGTGATATAACCCTAACACTAACCCTAACCCTAACCCTAACCCTAATCCTAACCCTAACCCTAACCTAATTCACATACGTGTCGCCTGTTCAATCATTATAACAGGAAAACTGAAAAGTGATATAACCCTAACCCTAACCCTAACCCTAAGGCCCTAACCTTAACCCTAACCCCTAACCCTAACCCTAACCCTAACCCTAACCCCTAACTCTAACCCTAAACCTAACCCTAAACCTAACGCTAACCCTAACCCTAACCCTAACCCTAACTTGTTCCTAACAGGAACAAGTTTCCTAACAGGAACAAGTTTCCAACGAAAGAATGTAAATGAAAAGCACTACTTGGTAACTGAATCACATGTGTGTCACTCGCTCAATTAGGAATACAGGAAAACTGAAAAGTGTTATCTCGCACTGTACGGCACAGAAACAAGTTTCAATTGAAAGAACAGAAACGCAAAGCACAACTTTCTAAACTAATTCACATATGTGTCGCCTGTTCAATTATTATAACAGGAAAACTGAAAAATGATATAACCCTAATCCTAACCCCTAACCCTAACCCTAACCCTAACCCTAAGGCCCTAACCCTAACCCTAACCCCTAACCCTATCCCTAACCCTAACCCTAACCCTAACCCTAACCCCTAACCCTAACCCTAACCCTAACCCTAACCCTAACGCTAACCCTAACCCTAACCCTAACCCTAACCCTAACCCTAACTTGTTCCTAACAGGAACAAGTTTCCTAACAGGAACAAGTTTCCAACGAAAGAATGTAAATGAAAAGCACTACTTTGTAAACTAAATCACATGTGTGTCGCTCGCTCCATTAGGAATACAGGAAAACTGAACAGTAATATATCTCACTGTACAGCACAAGAACAAGTTTCCAACGAAAGAACAGAAAAGCAAAGCACTACTTTTAAACAGCATCACCTGTGTGTCGCTCGCTCAATTAGGAATACAGGAAAACTGAAAAGTGTTATCTCGCACTGTACGGCACAGAAACAAGTTTCTATTGAAAGAACAGAAACGCAAAGCACAACTTTGTAAACTAATTCACATATGTGTCGCCTGTTCAATTATTATAACAGGAAAACTGAAAAGTGATATAACCCTAACCCTAACCCTAGCCCTAAGGCCCTAACCCTAACCCTAACCCTAACCCTAACCCTAACCCTAACCCTAACCCTAACACCTAACCCTAACCCTAACCCTAACCCTAACCCTAACCCTAACCCTAACGCTAACCCTATCCCTTACCCAGCCCTAACCCTAACCCAACCCTAACCCTAACCCTAACCCTAACCCTAACCCTAACCCTAACTTGTTCCTAACAGGAACAAGTTTCCAACTAAAGAACGTAAATGAAAAGCATTACTTTGTAAACTGAATCACATGTATGTCACTCGCTCAATTAGGAATAAAGGAAAACCGAAAAGTATTATATCGCACTGTAAGGCACAGAAACTAGTTTCCATCGAAAGAACAGAAAAGCAAAGCACAACTTTGTAAACTAAATCACATAAGTGTCGCCCGTTCAATTATTACAACAGGAAAACTGAAAAGTGATATATCACACTGTACAGCACAGAAACAAGTTTCCAAGAAGAACAGAAACCAAAAGCACTACTTTGTAAACTAAATCACATGTTTGTCGCTCGCTCAAGTAGGAATACAGGGAAACCGAAAAGCGTTATCTCACACTGTATGGCACAGAAACAAGTTTCCAAAGAAAGAACAGAAACGCAAAGCACAACTTTTAAACTAAATGAAATACGTGTCGCCTGTTCAATTATTATAAGAGGAAAACTGAAAAGTGATATAACACACTGTACAGCACAGGAACATGTTTCCATCGAAAGAACAGAAACGAAAGCACAACTTTGTAAACTAATTCACATACGTGTCGCCTGTTCAATTATTGTAACAGGAAAACTGAAAAGTGATATATCACATTGTACAGCACAGGAACAAGTTTCAAATGAAAGAACAAAAAAGAAAATCACTAATTTGTAAACTAAATCACATGTGTGTCGCTCGCTTCATTAATAATACAGGAAAACTGAAAAGTGTTATCTCGCACTGTATGGCACAGAAACAAGTTTCCAAAGAAAGAACAGAAACGCAAAGCACAACTTTGTAAACTAAATGACATACGTGTCGCCTGTTCAATTATTATAACAGGAAAACTGAAAAGTAATATAACCCTAACACTAAACCTAACCCTAACCCTAACCCTAATCCTAACCCTAACCCTAAACTAATTCACATACGTGTCGCCTGTTCAATCATTATAACAGGAAAACTGAAAAGTGATATAACCCTAACCCTAACCCTAACCCTAAGGCCGTAACCCTAACCCTAACCCCTAACCCTATCCCTAACCCTAACCCTAACCCTAACCCCTAACCCTAACCCTAACCCTAACCCTAACCCTAACGCTAACCCTAACCCTAACCCTAACCCTAACCCTAACCCTAACTTGTTCCTAACAGGAACAAGTTTCCTAACAGGAACAAGTTTCCAACGAAAGAATGTAAATGAAAAGCACTACTTTGTAAACTGAATCACATGTGTGTCACTCGCTCAATTAGGAATACAGGAAAACCGAAAAGTGTTATCTCGCACTGTACGGCACGGAAACTTGTTTCCATCGAAAGAACAGAAAAGCAAAGCACAACTTTGTAAACTAAATCACATACGTGTCGCCCGTTCAATTATTACAACAGGAAAACTGAAAAGTGATATATCACACTGTACAGCACAGAAACACGTTTCCAAGAAGAACAGAAACCCAAAGCACTACTTTGTAAACTAAATCACAAGTGTGTCGCTCACTCAATTAGGAATACAGGGAAACCGGAAAGTGTTATCTCACACTGTATGGCACAGAAACAAGTTTCCAAAGAAAGAACAGAAACGCAAAGCACAACTTTGTAAACTAAATGACATACGTGTCGCCTGTTCAATTATTATAAGAGGAAACCTGAAAAGTGATATAACACACTGTACAGCACAGGAACATGTTTCCATCGAAAGAACAGAAACGCAAGGCACAACTTTGTAAACTAATTCACATACGTGTCGCCTGTTCAATTATTATAACAGGAAAACTGAAAAGTGATATATCACATTGTACAGCACAGGAACAAGTTTCAAATGAAAGAACAAAAAAGAAAATCACTAATTTGTAAACTAAATCACATATGTGTCGCTCGCTTCATTAGGAATACAGGAAAACTGAAAAGTAATATATATCACTGTACAGCACAAGAACAAGTTTCCAACGAAAGAACAGAAAAGCAAAGCACTACTTTTAAACAGAATCACCTGTGTGTCGCTCGCTCAATTAGGAATACAGGAAAACTGAAAAGTGTTATCTCGCACTGTACGGCACAGAAACAAGTTTCCATTGAAAGAACAGAAACGCAAAGCACAACTTTGTAAACTAATTCACATATGTGTCGCCTGTTCAATTATTATAACAGGAAAACTGAAAAGTGATATAACCCTAACCCTAACCCTAACCCAAAGGCCCTAACCCAACCCTAACCCCTAACCCTAACCCTAACCCTAACCCTAACCCTAACCCTAACCCTAACCCTAACGCTAACCCTAACCCTAACCCTAACCCTAACCCTAACTTGTTCCTAACAGGAACAAGTTTCCTAACAGGAACAAGTTTCCAACGAAAGATTGTAAATGAAAAGCACTACTTTGTAAACTGAATCACATGTGTGTCACTCGCTCAATTAGGAATACAGGAAAACCGAAAAGTGTTATCTCGCACTTTACGGCACAGAAACTAGCTTCCATCGAAAGAACAGAAAAGCAAAGCACAACTTTGTAAACTAAATCACATAAGTGTCGCCCGTTCAATTATTACAACAGGAAAACTGAAAAGTGATATATCACACTGTACACCACAGAAACAAGTTTCCAAGAAGAACATAAACCAAAAGCACTACTTTGTAAACTAAATCACAAGTGTGTCGCTCGCTCAATTAGGAATACAGGGAAACCGGAAAGTGTTATCTCACACTGTATGACACAGAAACAAGTTTCCAAAGAAAGAACAGAAACGCAAAGCACAACTTTGTAAACTAAATGACATACGTGTCGCCTGTTCAATTATTATAAGAGGAAAACTGAAAAGTGATATAACACACTGTACAGCACAGGAACATGTTTCCATCGAAAGAACAGAAACGCAAAGCACAACTTTTTAAACTAATTCACATACGTGTCCCCTTTCAATTATTATAACAGGAAAACTGAAAAGTGATATATCACATTGTACAGCAAAGGAACAAGTTTCAAATGAAAGAACAAAAAAGAAAATCACTAATTTGTAAACTAAATCACAAGTGTGTTGCTCGCTCCATTAGGAATACAGGAAAACTGAACAGTAATATATCTCACTGTACAGCACAAGAACAAGTTTCCAACGAAAGAACAGAAGAGCAAAGCACTACTTTTAAACAGCATCACCTGTGTGTCGCTCGCTCAATTAGGAATACAGGAAAACTGAAAAGTGTTTTCTCACACTGTATGGCACAGAAACAAGTTTCCAAAGAAAGAACAGAAACGCAAAGCACAACTTTGTAAACTAAATGAAATACGTGTCGCCTGTTCAATTAGTATAAGAGGAAAACTGAAAAGTGATATAACACACTGTACAGCACAGGAACATGTTTCCATCGAAAGAACAGAAACGAAAGCACAACTTTGTAAACTAATTCACATACGTGTCGCCTGTTCAATTATTATAACAGGAAAACTGAAAAGTGATATAACCCTAACACTAACCCTAACCCTAACCCTAACCCTAATCCTAACCCTAACCCTAAACTAATTCACATACGTGTCGCCTGTTCAATCATTATAACAGGAAAACTGAAAAGTGATATAACCCTAACCCTAACCCTAACCCTAAGGCCCTAACCCTAACCCTAACCCCTAACCCTATCCCTAACCCTAACCCTAACCCTAACCCCTAACCCTAACCCTAACCCTAACCCTCCCTAACGCTAACCCTAACCCTAACCCTAACCCTAACCCTAACCCTAACCCTAACTTGTTCCTAACAGGAACAAGTTTCCTAACAGGAACAAGTTTCCAACGAAAGAATGTAAATGAAAAGCACTACTTTGTAAACTGAATCACATGTGTGTCACTCGCTCAATTAGGAATACAGGAAAACCGAAAAGTGTTATCTCGCACTGTACGGCACGGAAACTTGTTTCCATCGAAAGAACAGAAAAGCAAAGCACAACTTTGTAAACTAATTCACATATGTGTCGCCTGTTCAATTATTATAACAGGAAAACTGAAAAGTGATATAACCCTAACCCTAACCCTAAGGCCCTAACCCTAACCCTAACCCTAACCCTAAACCTAACCCCTAACCCTAACCCTAACCCTAACCCGAACCCTAACGCTAACCCTATCCCTTACCCAGCCCTAACCT
This sequence comes from Meriones unguiculatus, assembly GCF_030254825.1. Classification (NCBI taxonomy): domain Eukaryota; kingdom Metazoa; phylum Chordata; class Mammalia; order Rodentia; family Muridae; genus Meriones; species Meriones unguiculatus. The sequence continues at coordinate 3,937,145 of NC_083366.1, forward strand.
AACCCTAACCCTAACCCTAACCCTAACCCTAACCCTAACCCTAACCCTAACCCTAACTTGTTCCTAACAGGAACAAGTTTCCAACGAAAGAACGTAAATGAAAAGCACTACTTTGTAAACTGAATCACATGTGTGTCACTCGCTCAATTAGGAATACAGGAAAATTCGAAAAGTGTTATCTCACACTGTATGGCACAAAAACAAGTTTCCCAAGAAAGAACAGAAACACAAAGTTCAACTTTGTAAACTAAATGACATACGTGTCGCCTGTTTAATTATTATAAGAGGAAAACTGAAAAGTGATATAACACACTGTACAGCACAGGAACATGTTTCCATCGAAAGAACAGAAACGCAAAGCACAAATTTGTAAACTAATTCACATACGTGTCGCCTGTTCAATTATTATAACAGGAAAACTCAAAAGTGATATAACCCTAACCCTAACCCTAACCCTAACCCTAATCCTAACGCTAACCCTATCCCTTACCAAGCCCTAACCCTAACCCTAACCCTAACCCTAACCCTAACCCTAACTTGTTCCTAACAGGAACAAGTTTCCAATGAAAGAACGTAAATGAAAAGCACTACTTTGTAAACTGAATCACCTGTGTGTCACTCGCTCAATTAGGAATACAGGAAAACCGAAAAGTGTTATGTCGCACTGTACGGCACAGAAACTAGTTTCCATCGAAAGAACAGAAAAGCAAAGCACAACTGTGTAAACTAAATCACATACGTGTCGCACGTTCAATTATTACAACAGGAAAACTGAAAAGTGATATATCACACTGTACAGCACAGAAACAAGTTTCCAAAAAAAACAGAAACCAAAAGCACTACTTTGTAAACTAAATCACATGTGTGTCGCTCGCTCAATTAGGAATACAGGGAAACGGAAAAGTGTTATCTCACACTGTATGGCACAGAAACAAGTTTCCAAAGAGAGAACAGAAACGGAAAGCACAACTTTGTAAACTAAATGACATACGTGTCGCCTGTTTAATTATTATAAGAGGAAAACTGAAAAGTGATATAACACACTGTACAGCACAGGAACATGTTTCCATCAAAAGATCAGAAACGCAAAGCACAACTTTGTAAACTAATTCACATACGTGTCGCCTGTTCAATTATTATAAGAGGAAAACTGAAAAGTGATATAACACACTGTATAGCACAGGAACATGTTTCCATCGAAAGAACAGAAACGCAAAGCACAACTTTGTAAACTAATTCACATGCGTGTCGTCTGTTCAATTATTGTAACAGGAAAACTGAAAAGTGAAATATCTCACTGTACAGCACAAGAACAAGTTTCCAACGAACGAACAAAAAAGCAAAGCACTACTTTTAAACAGAATCACCTGTGTGTCGCTCGCTACATTAGGAATACAGGAAAACTGAAAAGTAATATATCTCACTGTACAGCACAAGAACAAGTTTACAACGAACGAACAGAAAAGCAAAGCACTACTTTTAAACAGAATCACCTGTGTGTCGCTCGCTCAATTAGGAATACAGGAAAACTGAATAGTGTTATCTCGCACTGTACAGCACAGAAACAAGTATCCATTGAAAGAACAGAAACGCAAAGCACAACTTTGTAAACTAAATCACATACGTGTCGCCCGTTCAATTATTACAACAGGAAAACTGAAAAGTAATATATCTCACTGTACAGCACAAGAACAAGTTTACAACGAACGAACAGAAAAGCAAAGCACTACTTTTAAACAGAATCACCTGTGTGTCGCTCGCTCAATTAGGAATACAGGAAAACTGAATAGTGTTATCTCGCACTGTACAGCACAGAAACAAGTATCCATTGAAAGAACAGAAACGCAAAGCACAACTTTGTAAACTAAATCACATATGTGTCGCCTGTTCAATTATTATAACAGGAAAACTGAAAAGTGATATAACCCTAACCCTAACCCTAACCCTAATCCTAACTTGTTCCTAACAGGAACAAGTTTCCTAACAGGAACAAGTTTCCAACGAAAGAATGTAAATGAAAAGCACTACTTTGTAAACTGAATCACATGTGTGTCACTCGCTCAATTAGGAATACAGGAAAACCGAAAAGTGTTATATCGCACTGTACGGCACAGAAACTAGTTTCCATCGAAAGAACAGAAAAGCAAAGCACAACTTTGTAAACTAAATCACATACGTGTCGCCCGTTCAATTATTACAACAGGAAAACTGAAAAGTGATATATCACACTGTACAGCACAGAAACAAGTTTCCAAGAAGAACAGAAACCCAAAGCACTACTTTGTAAACTAATTCACATGTGTGTCTCTCGCTCAATTAGGAATACAGGGAAACCGAAAAGAGTTATCTCACACTGTATGGCACAGAAACAAGTTTCCAAAGAAAGAACAGAAACGCAAAGCACAACTTTGTAAACTAAATGCCATACGTGTCGCCTGTTCAATTATTATAAGAGGAAAACTGAAAAGTGATGTAACACACTGTACAGCACAGGAACATGTTTCCATCGAAAGAACAGAAACGCAAAGCACAACTTTGTAAACTAATTCACATACGTGTCGCCTGTTCAATTATTATAACAGGAAAACTGAAAAGTGATATATCACATTGTACAGCACAGGAACAAGTTTCAAATGAAAGAACAAAAAAGAAAATCACTAATTTGTAAACTAAATCACATGTGTGTTGCTCACTCCATTAGGATTACAGGAAAACTGAAAAGTAATATATCTCACTGTACAGCACAAGAACAAGTTTCCAACGAAAGAACAGAAAAGCAAAGCACTACTTTTAAACAGAATCACCTGTGTGTCGCTCGCTCAATTAGGAATACAGGAAAACGGAAAAGTGTTATCTCGCACTGTACTGCACAGAAAAAAGTTTCCATTGAAAGAACAGAAACGCAAAGCACAACTTTGTAAACTAATTCACATATGTGTCGCCTGTTCAATTATTATAACAGGAAAACTGAAAAGTGATATAACGATAACCCTAACCCTAACCCTAAGGCCCTAACCCTAACCCTAACCCCTAACCCTAACCCTAACCCTAACCCTAATCCTAACCCTAACCCTAACCCCTAACCCTAACCCTAACCCTAACGCTAACCCTATCCCTTCACCAGCCCTAACCTAACCCTAACCCTAACCCTAACACTAACCCTAACCCTAACCCTAACCCTAACCCTAACCCTAACCCTAACCCTAACTTGTTCCTATCCAACGAAAGAACGTAAATGAAAAGCACTACTTTTTAAACTGAATCACATGTGTGTCACTCGCTCAATTAGGAATACAGGAAAACCGAAAAGTGTTATCTCGCACTGTACGGCACAGAAACTAGTTTCCATCTAAAGAACAGAAAAGCAAAGCACAACTTTGCAAACTAAATCACATACATGTCGCCCGTTCAATTATTACAACAGTAAAACTGAAAAGTCATATATCACACTGTACAGCACAGACACAAGTTTCCAAGAAGAACAGAAACCCAAAGCACTACTTTGTAAACTAAATCACATGTGTGTCGTTCGCTCAATTAGGAATACAAGGAAACCGAAAAGTGTTATCTCACACTGTATGGCACAGAAACAAGTTTCCAAAGAAAGAACAGAAACGGAAAGCACAACTTTGTAAACTAAATGACATACGTGTCGCCTGTTCAATTATTATAAGAGGAAAACTGAAAAGTGATTTAACACACTGTACAGCACAGGAACATGTTTCCATCGAAAGAACAGAAACGCAAAGCAAAACTTTGTAAACTAATTCACATACGTATCGCCTGTTCAATTATTATAACAGGAAAACTGAAAAGTGATATATCACATTGTACAGCACAAGAACAAGTTTCCAACGAAAGAACAGAAAAGCAAAGCACTACTTTTAAACAGAATCACCTGTGTGTCGCTCGCTCAATTAGGAATACAGGAAAACTGAAAAGTGTTATCTCGCACTATACTGCACAGAAAAAAGTTTCCATTGAAAGAACAGAAACGCAAAGCACAACTTTGTAAACTAATTCACATATGTGTCGCCTGTTCAATTATTATAACAGGAAAACTGAAAAGTGATATAACGATAACCCTAACCCTAACCCTAAGGCCCTAACCCTAACCCTAACCCCTAACCCTAACCCTAACCCTAACCCTAATCCTAACCCTAACCCTAACCCCTAACCCTAACCCTAACCCTAACGCTAACCCTATCCCTTACCCAGGCCTAACCTAACCCTAACCCTAACCCTAACCCTAACACTAACCCTAACCCGAACCCTAACCCTAACTTGTTCCTAACAGGAACAAGTTTCCAACGAAAGAACGTAAATGAAAAGCACTACTTTGTAAAGTGAATCACATTTGTGTCACTCGCTCAATTAGGAATACTGGAAAACCGAAAAGTGTTATCTCGCACTGTACGGCACAGAAACTAGTTTCCATCGAAAGAACAGAAAAGCAAAGCACAACTTTGTAAACTAAATCACATACGTGTCGCCCGTTCAATTATTACAACAGGAAAACTGAAAAGTGATATATCACACTGTACAGCAGAGAAACAATTTTCCAAGAAGAACAGAAACCCAAAGCACTACTTTGTAAACTAATTCACATGTGTGTCGCTCGCTCAATTAGGAATACAGGGAAACCGAAAAGTGTTATCTCACACTGTATGGTACAGAAACAAGTTTCCAAAGAAAGAACGGAATCGGAAAGCACAACTTTGTAAACTAAATGACATACGTGTTGCCTTTCAATTATTATAAGAGGAAAACTGAAAAGTGATATACACACTGTACAGCAGAGGAACATGTTTCCATCGAAAGAACAGAAACGCAAAGCACAACTTTGTAAACTAATTCACATACGTGTAGCCTGTTCAATTATTATAACAGGAAAACTGAAAAGTGATATAACCCTAAACCTAACCCTAACCCTAAGGCCCTAACCCTAACCCTAACCCTAACCCTAACCCTAACCCTAACCCCTAACCCTAACCCTAACCCTAACCCTAACCCTAACCCCTAACCCTAACCCTAAACCTAACCCTAACCCTAACCCTAACTTAACCCTAACGCTAACCCTATCCCTTACCCAGCCCTAACCTAACCCTAACCCTAACCCTAACCCTAACCCTAACCCTAACTTGTTCCTAACAGGAACAAGTTACCAACGAAAGAACGTAAATGAAAAGCACTACTTTGTAAAGTGAACCACATGTGTGTCACTCGCTCAATTAGGAATACAGGAAAACCGAAAAGTGTTATCTCGCACTGTATGGCACAGAAACTAGTTTCCATCGAAAGAACAGAAAAGCAAAGCACAACTTTGTAAACTAAATCACATACGTGTCGCCCGTTCAATTATTACAACAGGAAAACTGAAAAGTGATATATCACACTGTACAGCACAGAAACAAGTTTCCAAGAAGAACAGAAACCCAAAGCACTACTTTGTAAACTAAATCACAAGTGTGTCGCTCACTCAATTAGGGATACAGGGAAACCGGAAAGTGTTATCTCACACTGTATGGCACAGAAACAAGTTTCCAAAGAAAGAACAGAAAAGCAAAGCACTACTTTTAAACAGAATCACCTGTGTGTCGCTCGCTCAATTAGGAATACAGGAAAACTGAAAATTGTTATCTCGCACTGTACGGCACAGAAACAAGTTTCCATTGAAAGAACAGAAACGCAAAGCACAACTTGGTAAACTAATTCACATATGTGTCGCCTGTTCAATTATTATAACAGGAAAACTGAAAAGTGATATAACCCTAACCCTAACACTAACCCTATGGCTCTAACGCTAACCCTAACCCTAACCCTAACCCCTAACCCTAACACTAACCCTAACCCTAACCCTAAACCTAACCCTAACACTACCCCTATCCCTTACCCAGCCCTAACCTAACCCTAACCCTAACCCTAACCCTAACCCTAACTTGTTCCGAACAGGAACAAGTTTCCAACGAAAGAATGTAAATGAAAAGCACTACTTTGTAAAGTGAATCACATGTGTGTCGCTCGCTCCATTAGGAATGCAGGAAAACTGAACAGTAATATATCTCACTGTACAGCACAAGAACAAGTTTCCAATGAAAGAACAGAAAAGCAAAGCACTACTTTTAAACAGAATCACCTGTGTGTCGCTCGTTCAATTAGGAATACAGGAAAACTGAAAAGTGTTATCTCGCACTGTAAGGCACAGAAACAAGTTTCCATTGAAAGAACAGAAACGCAAAGCACAACTTTGTAAACTAATTCACATATGTGTTGCCTGTTCAATTATTATAACAGGAAAATTGAAAAGTGATATAACCCTAACCCTAACCCTAACCCTAAGGCCCTAACCCTAACCCTAACCCCTAACCCTAACCCTAACCCTAACCCTAACCCCTAACCCTAACCCTAACCCTAACCTTAACCCTAACTCTAACTCTAACCCTAACGCTAACCCTATCCCTTACCCAGCCCTAACCTAACCCTAACCCTAACCCTAACCCTAACTTGTTTCTAACAGTAACAAGTTTCCAACGAAAGAACGTAAATGAAAAGCACTACTTTGTAAACTGAGTCACATGTGTGTCACTCGCTCAATTAGGAATACAGGAAAACCGAAAAGTGTTATCTCGCACTGTACGGCACAGAAACTAGTTTCCATCGAAAGAACAGAAAAGGAAAGCACAACTTTGTAAACTAAATCACATACGTGTCGCCCGTTCAATTATTACAACAGGAACACTGAAAAGTGATATATCACACTGTACAGCACAGAAACAAGTTTCCAAGAAGAACAGAAACCCAAAGCACTACTTTGTAAACTAAATCACATGTGTGTCGCTCGCTCAATTAGGAATACAGGGAAACCGAAAAGTGTTATCTCACACTGTATGGCACAGAAACAAGTTTCCAAAGAAAGAACAGAAACGGAAAGCACAACGTTGTAAACTAAATGACATACGTGTCGCCTGTTCAATTATTATAAGAGGAAAACTGAAAAGTGATATAACACACTGTACAGCACAGGAACATGTTTCCATCGAAAGAACAGAAACGCAAAGCACAACTTTGTAAACTAATTCACATACGTGTCGCCTGTTCAATTATTATAATAGGAAAACTGAAAAGTGATATAACCCTAACCCTAACCCTAACCCTAAGGCCCTAACCCTAACCCTAACCCTAACCCTAACCCTAACCCTAACTTGTTCCTAACAGGAACATGTTTCCAACGAAAGAATGTGAATGAAAAGCACTACTTTGTAAAGTGAACCACATGTGTGTCACTCGCTCAATTAGGAATACAGGAAAACCGAAAAGTGTTATCTCGCACTTTAAGGCACAGAAACTAGTTTCTATCGAAAGAACAGAAAAGCAACGCACAACTTTGTAAACTAAATCACATACGTGTCACCCGTTCAATTATTACAACAGGAAAACTGAAAAGTGATATAACCCTAACCCTAACCCTAACCCTAAGGCCCTAACCCTAACCCTGACCCTAAGGCCCTAACCCTAACCCTAACCATAACCACTAACCCTAACCCTATCACTAACCCTAACCCCTAACCCTAACCCTAACCCTAACCCTAACCCTAACCCTAACGCTAACCCTATCCCTTACCCAGCCCTAACCCTAACCCTAACCCTAACCCTAATCCTAACCCTAACCCTAACTTGTTCCTAACAGGAACAAATTTCCAACGAAAGATCGTAAATGAAAAGCACTACTTTGTAAACTGAATCACATGTGTGTCACTCGCTCAATTAGGAATACAGGAAAACCGAAAAGTGTTATATCGCACTGTACGGCACAGAAACTAGTTTCCATCGAAAGAACAGAAAAGCAAAGCACAACTTTGTAAACTAAATCACATACGTGTCGCCCGTTCAATTATTACAACAGGAAAACTGAAAAGTGATATATCACACTGTACAGCACAGAAACAAGTTTCCAAGAAGAACAGAAACCCAAAGCACTACTTTGTAAACTAATTCACATGTGTGTCGCTCGCTCAATTAGGAATACAGGGAAACCGAAAAGTGTTATCTCACACTGTATGGCACAGAAACAAGTTTCCAAAGAAAGAACAGAAACGCAAAGCACAACTTTGTAATCTAAATGACATACGTGTCGCCTGTTCAATTATTATAAGAGGAAAACTGAAAAGTGATGTAACACACTGTACAGCACAGGAACATGTTTCCATCGAAAGAACAGAAACGCAAAGCACAACTTTGTAAACTAATTCACATACGTGTCGCCTGTTCAATTATTATAACAGGAAAACTGAAAAGTGATATATCACATTGTACAGCACAGGAACAAGTTTCAAATGAAAGAACAAAAATGAAAATCACTAATTTGTAATCTAAATCACATATGTGTCGCTCACTCCATTAGGATTACAGGAAAACTGAAAAGTAATATATCTCACTGTACAGCACAAGAACAAGTTTACAACGAAAGAACAGAAAAGCAAAGCACTACTTTTAAACAGAATCACCTGTGTGTCGCTCGCTCAATTAGGAATACAGGAAAACTGAAAATTGTTATCTCGCACTGTACGGCACAGAAACAAGTTTCCATTGAAAGAACAGAAACGCAAAGCACAACTTTGTAAACTAATTCACATATGTGTTGCCTGTTCAATTATTATAACAGGAACACTGAAAAGTGTTATATCACACTGTACAGCACAGAAACAAGTTTCCAAGAAGAACAGAAACCCAAAGCACTACTTTGTAAACTAAATCACATGTGTGTTGCTCGCTCATTTAGGAATACAGGGAAACCGAAAAGTGTTATCTCACACTGTATGGCACAGAAACAAGTTTCCAAAGAAAGAATAGAAACGCAAAACACAACTTTGTAAACTAAATGACATACGTGTCGCCTGTTTAATTATTATAAGAGGAAAACTGAAAAGTGATATAACACACTGTACAGCACAGGAAAATGTTTCCATCGAAAGAACAGAAACACAAAGCACAACTTTGTAAACTAATTCACATACGTGTCGCCTGTTCAATTATTATAACAGGAAAACTGAAAAGTGATATAACCCTAACCCTAACCCTAACCCTAAGGCCCTAACCCTAACCCTAACCCTAAGGCCCTAACCCTAACCCTAACCCTAACCCCTAACCCTAAACCTAACCCTAACCCTAACCCCTAACCCTAACCCTAACCCTAACCCTAACCCTAACCCTAACGCTAACCCTATCCCTTACCCAGCCCTAACCCTAACCCTAACCCTAACCCTAACCCTAACCCTAACCCTAACCCTAACCCTAACCCTAACCCTAACTTGTTCCTAACAGGAACAAGTTTCCAACGAAAGATCGTAAATGAAAAGCACTACTTTGTAAACTGAATCACATGTGTGTCACTCGCTCAATTAGGAATACAGGAAAACCGAAAAGTGTTATCTCGCACTGTACGGCACAGAAACTAGTTTCCATCGAAAGAACAGAAAAGCAAAGCACAACTTTGTAAACTAAATCACATACGTGTCGCCCGTTCAATTATTACAACAGGAAAACTGAAAAGTGATATATCACACTGTACAGCACAGAAACAAGTTTCCAAGAAGAACAGAAACAGATTGCTGGGTTTTGTTTACGTATCCATTCTGTTAATCTGTGTCTTTTTATTGGAGAGTTGAGTCCATTGATGTTGAGAGAGATTAATGACCAGTGGCTGTTAGATCTCTTGATTTTGATGTTGGCTGTGGTCATCAGGTTGTGTGTTTGGTTGCTTTTTGTTTTACTGAAGTGAGGTTATTTATTTCCTGTGTTTTCTTGAATGTAGCTAGCTTTCTTGGGTTGTATTTTCCCTTCCAGTGTCTTCTGTAATGCTGGATTTGTTTGTAGGTATTGTTGAAATTTGTTTTTGTCATTGAATATCTTGTTTTCTCCATCTATGAGGACTGAGAGTTTTGCTGGGTATAGTAGCCTGGGCTGACATCTGTGTTCTCTTAGGGTCTGCATGATATCTGTCCAGGCCCTTCTGGCTTTCATAGTCTCTGTTGAAAAGTCAGGTGTGATTCTAATGGGTTTGCCATTATATGTTACTTGGCCTTTTTCCCTTGTAGCTTTTAGTATTTTTTCTTTGTTCTGTATACTTACTGTTTTGATTATTATGTGGCGGGAGGATTTTCTTTTCTGGTCAAATTTGCTGGGTGTTCTGTAGGCCTCATGTATTCTAATTGGCCTCTCCTTTAGCTTGGGGAAATTTTCTTCAATGATTTTGTTGAAAATATTTTCTGGGCCTTGGAGAAGGGAGTCTTCTTTTTCCTCTATACCTATTATTCTTAGGTTTTGTCTTTTCATATTGTCTTGCATTTCTTGGACGGTCTGTGTCAGGAATTTTTCAGATTTAACATTTTCTTTGACAGATACATCGATTTCTTCCATTGTATCTTCTACACCTGAGATTCTTTCTTCCATCTCTTGTAGTCTGTTGGTTATGCTTACCTCTGTAGTTCCTGTTTTCTTCCCTAGATTCTTCCTTTCCATTATTTCTTCCATTTGTGTTTTCTTTAATTTTTCCAATTCTATCTTCAGGTCTTGAGTTGTTTTGTTTACTTCCTTCACCTGTCTGATTGTACTTTCCTGTTTTTCTTTTAGTTCCTTCAACTCTGTTTCTTTCATTTCATTCAGTGTTTTAAGCATTTCCTTTCTAAAGGCCATAAACTGTTTGGCTGCAGCTTCCTCTATTTCTTTACGGATGGCAATATTCTGTTTGAGTTTATCTTCCTCTATGTCTTTACGAATCTTATTTGTTTCCTCTGTTATCATCTTCATGAGCATACTTGTTAGGTCATCTTCTTGGATTTCAGTTATGGTGGGGTGTCCAGGGCTACTTGCCCCTGGGTAACTGGGTTCTGGAGATGCCATATTGCTCTGTCTTTTGTTGCTTGAGCTTTTACGCTGGCCTCTACCCATTGTGTTATCTTAGGAGTTTGGGGTTATTTTCTGGTGGTTCCTGGGGATCCTGTGGTGGAGAGAATCCCCTTTGCAGAAAGCTGGATTTTCCTGAAGGATGTCTTCTCAGCTTTTTGGGTATAGTCCCTGGATGGCTGGTGTTTTTTCAGGAGTTGCTCACCTCAGGGATATAGACCTGAGTGGTAACTGTGGTCTTTGTTAGTCGAGAGGGTTCTCCTCTCACCCAGGGAAGTCCTGAGGGCAGCTGCCCTGTTTCTGGGTTTCTTGTTGCAAATTTAATGATCAGCTGCTGTGACCCAGTTGGACATCAGGCGTGCCTCAACTGTTTGTGCTTGTGTCTGGAGCACAGCTGAGTGCTGGCGCCTCGGCCCTACTAGACTACTAGACTTTTTCTAGGGAAGGATTGGGTGATTTAGATCAGTACAGTTTCCTTCCTTCCCCGTGGATTCTCTGGAGACACGGACTCCTAGTGTTTTTTTTTTGCCCTGGTGCACAGTGCTCAGTGTCCGCCAGCTTGCTGGCCACAGAAATTTGCCTGTGCCTGGAGCACAGCTGTGTGATGGCGGCTCAGTCTCTGCCAGCTGTCTGGTGCGCAGAAACTGCCTGTGTCTGCCTTTGTGGCTTTTGGGAGTCTGAGTGGCTCCCTAAGCTGGGTAATTTTCCGGGGACCTTTTCAGGTTGGGGGTGAGCTGAGTGCTCTGAGATCAGACCCGCCGTTTCTATCTCTGGCGGCGAATCAGGCGCGCAGGCAGGCAGGGCTCTGTGCGGGAACCTGGGTCCCCGGCTCTGGCTCCGGGCTGGCTCCTGGGGTGCCCGTGGAACCCGCCCGAGTCTTTTCCAGGGGATGTCTGGGTGACCTAAGGCCGGTCCCAATCGTTTCCTGTACCCTGGGGTTATCTCTCGACTGAAAATTCCAGTCTCTGATAGTGTGGTGCCAAAGGTTCAGTCTGGGACCGTGACCAGAGACACTGGCTTGTGGCTCTGGGCTGGGGCTGGGGCTGGCGGCCAGCAGCCAAGCGTCTGGCGGAACCGGGATCTCTTCCGCGGTTTAGCCGGGTGAGTTAAAAGCTGATTGAATCCCCCACCGTGGGATATCCTCTCACCTGGGAAACACAATGACTGTGTTTTATGGGCGAGAGTTCTGATTGCTGTTCACTGTGCTGATCCTGCTGTGCTGCTGCTCAGAATGAGAGTCCTCCCGGCGCCGCCATCTTGCCCCTCCCCTCCAGCACTACTTTTAAACAGAATCACCTGTGTGTTACTCGCTCAATTAGGAATACAGGAAAACTGAAAAGTGTTATCTCAAACTGTACGGCACAGAAACAAGTTTCCATAGAAAGAACAGAAACGCAAAGCACAACTTTGTAAACTAATTCACATATGTGTCGCCTGTTCAATTATTATAACAGGAAAACTGAAAAGTGATATAACCCTAACCCTAACCCTAACCCAAAGGCCCTAACCCTAACCCTAACCCTAACCCTAACCCCTAACCCTAACCCTAACCCTAACCCTAACCCTAACGCTAACCCTATCCCTTACCCAGCCCTAACCCTAACCCTAACCCTAACCCTAACCCTAACCCTAACCCTAACTCTAACTTGTTCCTAACAGGAACAGGTTTCCAAGGAAAGAACGTAAATGAAAAGCACTACTTTGTAAACTGAATCACATGTGTGTCACTCGCTCAATTAGGAATACAGGAATACCGAAAAGTGTTATATCGCACTTTATGGCACAGAAACTAGTTTCCATCGAAAGAACAGAAAAGCAAAGCACAACTTTGTAAACTAAATCACATACATGTCGCCCGTTCAATTATTACAACAGGAAAACTGAAAAGTGATATATCACACTGTACAGCACAGAAACAAGTTTCCAAGAAGAACAGAAACCAAAAGCACTACTTTGTTAACTAAATCACATGTGTGTCGCTCGCTCAATTAGGAATACAGGGAAACCGAAAAGTGTTATCTCACACTGTATGGCACAGAAACAAGTTTCCAAAGAAAGAACAGAAACGCAAAGCACAACTTTGTAAACTAATTCACATACGTGTCGCCTGTTCAATTATTATAACAGGAAAACTGAAAAGTGATGTAACACACTGTACAGCACAGGAACATGTTTCCATCGAAAGAACAGAAACGCAAAGCACAACTTTGTAAACTAATTCACATACGTGTCGCCTGTTCAATTATTATAACAGGAAAACTGAAAAGTGATATATCACATTGTACAGCACAGGAACAAGTTTCAAATGAAAGAACAAAAATGAAAATCACTAATTTGTAATCTAAATCACATATGTGTCGCTCACTCCATTAGGATTACAGGAAAACTGAAAAGTAATATATCTCACTGTACAGCACAAGAACAAGTTTACAACGAAAGAACAGAAAAGCAAAGCACTACTTTTAAACAGAATCACCTGTGTGTCGCTCGCTCAATTAGGAATACAGGAAAACTGAAAATTGTTATCTCGCACTGTACGGCACAGAAACAAGTTTCCATTGAAAGAACAGAAACGCAAAGCACAACTTTGTAAACTAATTCACATATGTGTTGCCTGTTCAATTATTATAACAGGAACACTGAAAAGTGTTATATCACACTGTACAGCACAGAAACAAGTTTCCAAGAAGAACAGAAACCCAAAGCACTACTTTGTAAACTAAATCACATGTGTGTTGCTCGCTCATTTAGGAATACAGGGAAACCGAAAAGTGTTATCTCACACTGTATGGCACAGAAACAAGTTTCCAAAGAAAGAATAGAAACGCAAAACACAACTTTGTAAACTAAATGACATACGTGTCGCCTGTTTAATTATTATAAGAGGAAAACTGAAAAGTGATATAACACACTGTACAGCACAGGAAAATGTTTCCATCGAAAGAACAGAAACACAAAGCACAACTTTGTAAACTAATTCACATACGTGTCGCCTGTTCAATTATTATAACAGGAAAACTGAAAAGTGATATAACCCTAACCCTAACCCTAACCCTAAGGCCCTAACCCTAACCCTAACCCTAAGGCCCTAACCCTAACCCTAACCCTAACCCCTAACCCTAAACCTAACCCTAACCCTAACCCCTAACCCTAACCCTAACCCTAACCCTAACCCTAACCCTAACGCTAACCCTATCCCTTACCCAGCCCTAACCCTAACCCTAACCCTAACCCTAACCCTAACCCTAACCCTAACCCTAACCCTAACTTGTTCCTAACAGGAACAAGTTTCCAACGAAAGATCGTAAATGAAAAGCACTACTTTGTAAACTGAATCACATGTGTGTCACTCGCTCAATTAGGAATACAGGAAAACCGAAAAGTGTTATCTCGCACTGTACGGCACAGAAACTAGTTTCCATCGAAAGAACAGAAAAGCAAAGCACAACTTTGTAAACTAAATCACATACGTGTCGCCCGTTCAATTATTACAACAGGAAAACTGAAAAGTGATATATCACACTGTACAGCACAGAAACAAGTTTCCAAGAAGAACAGAAACAGATTGCTGGGTTTTGTTTACGTATCCATTCTGTTAATCTGTGTCTTTTTATTGGAGAGTTGAGTCCATTGATGTTGAGAGAGATTAATGACCAGTGGCTGTTAGATCTCTTGATTTTGATGTTGGCTGTGGTCATCAGGTTGTGTGTTTGGTTGCTTTTTGTTTTACTGAAGTGAGGTTATTTATTTCCTGTGTTTTCTTGAATGTAGCTAGCTTTCTTGGGTTGTATTTTCCCTTCCAGTGTCTTCTGTAATGCTGGATTTGTTTGTAGGTATTGTTGAAATTTGTTTTTGTCATTGAATATCTTGTTTTCTCCATCTATGAGGACTGAGAGTTTTGCTGGGTATAGTAGCCTGGGCTGACATCTGTGTTCTCTTAGGGTCTGCATGATATCTGTCCAGGCCCTTCTGGCTTTCATAGTCTCTGTTGAAAAGTCAGGTGTGATTCTAATGGGTTTGCCATTATATGTTACTTGGCCTTTTTCCCTTGTAGCTTTTAGTATTTTTTCTTTGTTCTGTATACTTACTGTTTTGATTATTATGTGGCGGGAGGATTTTCTTTTCTGGTCAAATTTGCTGGGTGTTCTGTAGGCCTCATGTATTCTAATTGGCCTCTCCTTTAGCTTGGGGAAATTTTCTTCAATGATTTTGTTGAAAATATTTTCTGGGCCTTGGAGAAGGGAGTCTTCTTTTTCCTCTATACCTATTATTCTTAGGTTTTGTCTTTTCATATTGTCTTGCATTTCTTGGACGGTCTGTGTCAGGAATTTTTCAGATTTAACATTTTCTTTGACAGATACATCGATTTCTTCCATTGTATCTTCTACACCTGAGATTCTTTCTTCCATCTCTTGTAGTCTGTTGGTTATGCTTACCTCTGTAGTTCCTGTTTTCTTCCCTAGATTCTTCCTTTCCATTATTTCTTCCATTTGTGTTTTCTTTAATTTTTCCAATTCTATCTTCAGGTCTTGAGTTGTTTTGTTTACTTCCTTCACCTGTCTGATTGTACTTTCCTGTTTTTCTTTTAGTTCCTTCAACTCTGTTTCTTTCATTTCATTCAGTGTTTTAAGCATTTCCTTTCTAAAGGCCATAAACTGTTTGGCTGCAGCTTCCTCTATTTCTTTACGGATGGCAATATTCTGTTTGAGTTTATCTTCCTCTATGTCTTTACGAATCTTATTTGTTTCCTCTGTTATCATCTTCATGAGCATACTTGTTAGGTCATCTTCTTGGATTTCAGTTATGGTGGGGTGTCCAGGGCTACTTGCCCCTGGGTAACTGGGTTCTGGAGATGCCATATTGCTCTGTCTTTTGTTGCTTGAGCTTTTACGCTGGCCTCTACCCATTGTGTTATCTTAGGAGTTTGGGGTTATTTTCTGGTGGTTCCTGGGGATCCTGTGGTGGAGAGAATCCCCTTTGCAGAAAGCTGGATTTTCCTGAAGGATGTCTTCTCAGCTTTTTGGGTATAGTCCCTGGATGGCTGGTGTTTTTTCAGGAGTTGCTCACCTCAGGGATATAGACCTGAGTGGTAACTGTGGTCTTTGTTAGTCGAGAGGGTTCTCCTCTCACCCAGGGAAGTCCTGAGGGCAGCTGCCCTGTTTCTGGGTTTCTTGTTGCAAATTTAATGATCAGCTGCTGTGACCCAGTTGGACATCAGGCGTGCCTCAACTGTTTGTGCTTGTGTCTGGAGCACAGCTGAGTGCTGGCGCCTCGGCCCTACTAGACTACTAGACTTTTTCTAGGGAAGGATTGGGTGATTTAGATCAGTACAGTTTCCTTCCTTCCCCGTGGATTCTCTGGAGACACGGACTCCTAGTGTTTTTTTTTTTGCCCTGGTGCACAGTGCTCAGTGTCCGCCAGCTTGCTGGCCACAGAAATTTGCCTGTGCCTGGAGCACAGCTGTGTGATGGCGGCTCAGTCTCTGCCAGCTGTCTGGTGCGCAGAAACTGCCTGTGTCTGCCTTTGTGGCTTTTGGGAGTCTGAGTGGCTCCCTAAGCTGGGTAATTTTCCGGGGACCTTTTCAGGTTGGGGGTGAGCTGAGTGCTCTGAGATCAGACCCGCCGTTTCTATCTCTGGCGGCGAATCAGGCGCGCAGGCAGGCAGGGCTCTGTGCGGGAACCTGGGTCCCCGGCTCTGGCTCCGGGCTGGCTCCTGGGGTGCCCGTGGAACCCGCCCGAGTCTTTTCCAGGGGATGTCTGGGTGACCTAAGGCCGGTCCCAATCGTTTCCTGTACCCTGGGGTTATCTCTCGACTGAAAATTCCAGTCTCTGATAGTGTGGTGCCAAAGGTTCAGTCTGGGACCGTGACCAGAGACACTGGCTTGTGGCTCTGGGCTGGGGCTGGGGCTGGCGGCCAGCAGCCAAGCGTCTGGCGGAACCGGGATCTCTTCCGCGGTTTAGCCGGGTGAGTTAAAAGCTGATTGAATCCCCCACCGTGGGATATCCTCTCACCTGGGAAACACAATGACTGTGTTTTATGGGCGAGAGTTCTGATTGCTGTTCACTGTGCTGATCCTGCTGTGCTGCTGCTCAGAATGAGAGTCCTCCCGGCGCCGCCATCTTGCCCCTCCCCTCCAGCACTACTTTTAAACAGAATCACCTGTGTGTTACTCGCTCAATTAGGAATACAGGAAAACTGAAAAGTGTTATCTCAAACTGTACGGCACAGAAACAAGTTTCCATAGAAAGAACAGAAACGCAAAGCACAACTTTGTAAACTAATTCACATATGTGTCGCCTGTTCAATTATTATAACAGGAAAACTGAAAAGTGATATAACCCTAACCCTAACCCTAACCCAAAGGCCCTAACCCTAACCCTAACCCTAACCCTAACCCCTAACCCTAACCCTAACCCTAACCCTAACCCTAACGCTAACCCTATCCCTTACCCAGCCCTAACCCTAACCCTAACCCTAACCCTAACCCTAACCCTAACTCTAACTTGTTCCTAACAGGAACAGGTTTCCAAGGAAAGAACGTAAATGAAAAGCACTACTTTGTAAACTGAATCACATGTGTGTCACTCGCTCAATTAGGAATACAGGAATACCGAAAAGTGTTATATCGCACTTTATGGCACAGAAACTAGTTTCCATCGAAAGAACAGAAAAGCAAAGCACAACTTTGTAAACTAAATCACATACATGTCGCCCGTTCAATTATTACAACAGGAAAACTGAAAAGTGATATATCACACTGTACAGCACAGAAACAAGTTTCCAAGAAGAACAGAAACCAAAAGCACTACTTTGTTAACTAAATCACATGTGTGTCGCTCGCTCAATTAGGAATACAGGGAAACCGAAAAGTGTTATCTCACACTGTATGGCACAGAAACAAGTTTCCAAAGAAAGAACAGAAACGCAAAGCACAACTTTGTAAACTAATTCACATACGTGTCGCCTGTTCAATTATTATAACAGGAAAACTGAAAAGTGATATATCACATTGTACAGCACAGGTACAAGTTTCAAATGAAAGAACAAAAAAGAAAATCACTAATTTGTAAACTAAATCACATGTGTGTCGCTCGCTCCATTAGGAATACAGGAACACTGAACAGTAATATATCTCACTGTACAGCACAAGAACAAGTTTCCAACGAAAGAACAGAAAAGCAAAGCACTACTTTTAAACAGAATCACCTGTGTGTTGCTCGCTCAATTAGGAATACAGGAAAACTGAAAAGTGTTATCTCGCACTGTACGGCACAGAAACTAGTTTCCATCGAAAGAACAGAAAAGCAAAGCACAACTTTGTAAACTAATTCACATACGTGTCGCCTGTTCAATTATTATAAGAGGAAAACTGAAAAGTGATATAACACACTGTACAGCACAGGAACATGTTTCCATCGAAAGAACAGAAACGCAAAGCACAACTTTGTAAACTAATTCACATACGTGTCGCCTGTTCAATTATTATAACAGGAAAACTGAAAAGTGATATATCACACTGTACAGCACAGAAACAAGTTTCCAAGAAGAACAGAAACCCAAAGCACTACTTTGTAAACTAAATCACAAGTGTGTCGCTCACTCAATTAGGAATACAGGGAAACCGGAAAGTGTTATCTCACACTGTATGGCACAGAAACAAGTTTCCAAAGAAAGAAGAGAAACGCAAAGCACAACTTTGTAAACTAAATGACATACGTGTCGCCTGTTCAATGAGTATAAGAGGAAAACTGAAAAGTGATATAACACAGTGTACAGCACAGGAACATGTTTCCATCGAAAGAACAGAAACGCAAAGCACAACTTTGTAAACTAATTCACATACGTGTCGCCTGTTCAATTATTATAACAGGAAAACTGAAAAGTGATATATCACATTGTACAGCACAGGAACAAGTTTCAAATGAAAGAACAAAAAAGAAAATCACTAATTTGTAAACTAAATCACATGTGTGTCGCTCGCTCCATTAGGAATACAGGAAAACTGAACAGTAATATATCTCACTGTACAGCACAAGAACAAGTTTCCAACGAAAGAACAGAAAAGCAAAGCACTACTTTTAAACAGAATCACCTTTGTGTCGCTCGCTCAATTAGGAATACAGAAAAACTGAAAAGTGTTATCTCGCACTTTACGGCACAGAAACAAGTTTCCATTGAAAGAACAGAAACGCAAAGCACAACTTTGTAAACTAATTCACATATGTGTCGCCTGTTCAATTATTATAACAGGAAAACTGAAAAGTGATATAACCCTAACCCTAACCCTAACCCTAACGCTAACCCTAACCCTAACCCTAACCCTAACCCTAACCCTAACCCTAACCCTAACTTGTTCCTAACAGGAACAAGTTTCCTAACAGGGACAAGTTTCCAACGAAAGAATGTAAATGAAAAGCATTTCTTTGTAAACTGAATCACATGTGTGTCACTCGCTCAATTAGGAATACAGGAAAACCGAAAAGTGTTATCTCGCACTGTACGGCACAGAAACAAGTTTCCATCGAAAGAACAGAAAAGCAAAGCACAACTTTGTAAACTAATTCACATACGTGTCGCCTGTTCAATTATTATAAGAGTAAAACTGAAAAGTGATATAACACACTGTACAGCACAGGAATATGTTTTCATCGAAAGAACAGAAAAGAAGCACAACTTTGTAAACTAAATCACATACGTGTCGCCCGTTCAATTATTACAACAGGAAAACTGAAAAGTGATATATCACACTGTACAGCACAGAAACAAGTTTCCAAGAAGAACAGAAACCCAAAGCACTACTTTGTAAACTAAATCACAAGTGTGTCGCTCACTCAATTAGGAATACAGGGAAACCGGAAAGTGTTATCTCACACTGTATGGCACAGAAACAAGTTTCCAAAGAAAGAACAGAAACGGAAAGCACAACTTTGTAAACTAAATGACACACGTGTCGCCTGTTTAATTATTATAAGAGGAAAACTGAAAAGTGATATAACACACTGTACAGCACAGGAACATGTTTTCATCAAAAGAACAGAAACGCAAAGCACAACTTTGTAAACTAATTCACATACGTGTCGCCTGTTCAATTATTGTAACAGGAAAACTGAAAAGTGATATATCACATTGTACAGCACAGGAACAAGTTTCAAATGAAAGAACAAAAAAGAAAATCACCTATTTGTAAACTAAATCAAATGTGTGTCGCTCGCTTCATTAGGAATACAGGAAAACTGAAAAGTAATATATCTCACTGTACAGCACAAGAACAAGTTTCCAACGAAAGAACAGAAACGCAAACCACAACTTTGTAAACTAATTCACATATGTGTCGCCTGTTCAATTATTATAACAGGAAAACTGAAAAGTGATATAACCCTAACCCTAACCCTAACCCTAAGGCCCTAACCCTAACCCTAACCCCTAACCCTAACCCTAACCCTAACCCTAACCTGTAACCCTAACCCTAACCCTAACCCTAACCCTAACCCTAACCCTAACGCTAACCCTAACCCTAACCCTAACCCTAACCCTAACCCTAACCCCTAACCCTAACCCTAACCTCTAACCCTAACCCTAACCCTAACCCTAACCCTAACGCTAACCCTATCCCTTACCCAGCCCTAACCCTAACCCTAACCCTAACCCTAACCCTAACCCTAACCCTAACTCTAACTTGTTCCTAACAGGAACAAGTTTCCAAGGAAAGAACGTAAATGAAAAGCACTACCTTGTAAACTGAATCACATGTGTGTCACTCGCTCAATTAGGAATACAGGAATACCGAAAAGTGTTATATCGCACTTTACGGCACAGAAACTAGTTACCATCGAAAGAACAGAAAAGCAAAGAACAACTTTGTAAACTAAATCACATACATGTCGCCCGTTCAATTATTACAACAGGAAAACTGAAAAGTGATATATCACACTGTACAGCACAGAAACAAGTTTCCAAGAAGAACAGAAACCCAAAGCACTACTTTGTAAACTAAATCACAAGTGTGTCGCTCACTCAATTAGGAGTACAGGGAAACCGGAATGTGTTATCTCACACTGTATGGCACAGAAACAAGTTTCCAAAGAAAGAACAGAAACGGAAAGCACAACTTTGTAAACTAAATGACACACGTGTCGCCTGTTTAATTATTATAAGAGGAAAACTGAAAAGTGATATAACACACTGTACAGCACAGGAACATGTTTTCATCAAAAGAACAGAAACGCAAAACACAACTTTGTAAACTAATTCACATACGTGTCGCCTGTTCAATTATTATAAGAGGAAAACTGAAAAGTGATATAACACACTGTACAGCACAGGAACATGTTTCCATTGAAAGAACAGAAACGAAAGCACAACTTTGTAAACTAATTCACATACGTGTCGCCTGTTCAATTATTGTAACAGGAAAACTGAAAAGTGATATAACACACTGTACAGCACAGGAACATGTTTCCATCGAAAGAACAGAAACGCAAAGCACAACTTTGTAAACTAATTCACATACGTGTCGCCTGTTCAATTATTATAACAGGAAAACTGAAAAGTGATATATCACATTGTACAGCACAGGAACAAGTTTCAAATGAAAGAACAAAAAAGAAAATCACTAATTTGTAAACTAAATCACATGTGTGTCGCTCGCTCCATTAGGAATACAGGAAAACTGAACAGTAATATATCTCACTGTACAGCACAAGAACAAGTTTCCAACGATAGAACAGAAAAGCAAAGCACTACTTTTAAACAGAATCACCTGTGTGTTGCTCGCTCAATTAGGAATACAGGAAAACTGAAAAGTGTTATCTCAAACTGTACGGCACAGAAACAAGTTTCCATTGAAAGAACAGAAACGCAAAGCACAACTTTGTAAACTAATTCATATATGTGTCGCCTGTTCAATTATTATAACAGGAAAACTGAAAAGTGATATAACCCTAACCCTAACCCTAACTCAAAGGCCCTAACCCTAACCCTAACCCTAACCCTAACCCTAACCCCTAACCCTAACCCTAACCCTAACCCTAACCCTAACGCTAACCCTATCCCTTACCCAGCCCTAACCCTAACCCTAACCCTAACCCTAACCCTAACCCTAACCCTAACCCTAACCCTAACTCTAACCCTAAATCTAACTTGTTCCTAACAGGAACAAGTTTCCAAGGAAAGAACGTAAATGAAAAGCACTACTTTGTAAACTGAATCACATGTGTGTCACTCGCTCAATTAGGAATACAGGAATACCGAAAAGTGTTATATCGCACTTTACGGCACAGAAACAAGTTTCCATTGAAAGAACAGAAACGCAAAGCACAACTTTGTAAACTAATTCACATATGTGTTGCCTGTTCAATTATTATAACAGGAAAACTGAAAAGTGATATAACACTAACCCTAACCCTAACCCTAACGCTAACCATAACCCTAACCCTAACCCTAACCCTAACCCTAACCCTAACCCTAACTTGTTCCTAACAGGAACAAGTTTCCTAACAGGGACAAGTTTCCAACGAAAGAATGTAAATGAAAAGCACTACTTTGTAAACTGAATCACATGTGTGTCACTCGCTCAATTAGGAATACAGGAAAACCGAAAAGTGTTATCTCGCACTGTACGGCACAGAAACAAGTTTCCATCGAAAGAACAGAAAAGCAAAGCACAACTTTGTAAACTAATTCACATACGTGTCGCCTGTTCAATTATTATAAGAGTAAAACTGAAAAGTGATATAACAGCACAGGAATATGTTTTCATCGAAAGAACAGAAAAGAAGCAGAACTTTGTAAACTAAATCACATACGTGTCGCCCGTTCAATTATTACAACAGGAAAACTGAAAAGTGATATATCACACTGTACAGCACAGAAACAAGTTTCCAAGAAGAACAGAAACCCAAAGCACTACTTTGTAAACTAAATCACAAGTGTGTCGCTCACTCAATTAGGAATACAGGGAAACCGGAAAGTGTTATCTCACACTGTATGGCACAGAAACAAGTTTCCAAAGAAAGAACAGAAACGGAAAGCACAACTTTGTAAACTAAATGACACACGTGTCGCCTGTTTAATTATTATAAGAGGAAAACTGAAAAGTGATATAACACACTGTACAGCACAGGAACATGTTTTCATCAAAAGAACAGAAACGCAAAGCACAACTTTGTAAACTAATTCACATACGTGTCGCCTGTTCAATTATTATAAGAGGAAAACTGAAAAGTGATATAACACACTGTACAGCACAGGAACATGTTTCCATCGAAAGAACAGAAACACAAAGCACAACTTTGTAAACTAATTCACATACGTGTCGCCTGTTCAATTATTGTAACAGGAAAACTGAAAAGTGATATATCACATTGTACAGCACAGGAACAAGTTTCAAATGAAAGAACAAAAAAGAAAATCACCTATTTGTAAACTAAATCAAATGTGTGTCGCTCGCTTCATTAGGAATACATGAAAATTGAAAAGTAATATATCTCACTGTACAGCACAAGAACAAGTTTCCAACGAAAGAACAGAAAAGCAAAGCACTACTTTTAAACAGAATCAACTGTGTGTCGCTCGCTCAATTAGGAATACAGAAAAACTGAAAAGTGTTATCTCGCACTTTACGGCACAGAAACAAGTTTCCATTGAAAGAACAGAAACGCAAAGCACAACTTTGTAAACTAATTCACATATGTGTCGCCTGTTCAATTATTATAACAGGAAAACTGAAAAGTGATATAACCCTAACCCTAACCCTAACCCTAAGGCCCTAACCCTAACCCTAACCCCTAACCCTAACCCTAACCCTAACCCTAACCTGTAACCCTAACCCTAACCCTAACCCTAACGCTAACCCTAACCCTAACGCTAACCCTAACCCTAACCCTAACCCTAAGGCCCTAACCCTAACCCTAACACCTAACCCTAACCCTAACTTGTTCCTAACAGGAACAAGTTTCCTAACAGGGACAAGTTTCCAACGAAAGAATGTAAATGAAAAGCACTACTTTGTAAACTGAATCACATGTGTGTCACTCGCTCAATTAGGAATACAGGAAAACCGAAAAGTGTTATCTCGCACTGCACGGCACAGAAACTAGTTTCCATCGAAAGAACAGAAAAGCAAAGCACAACCTTTTAAACTAATTCACATACGTGTCGCTTGTTCAATTATTATAAGAGGAAAACTGAAAAGTGATATAACACACTGTACAGCACAGGAATATGTTTTCATCGAAAGAACAGAAAAGCAAAGCACAACTTTGTAAACTAAATCGCATACGTGTCGCCCGTTCAATTATTACAACAGGAAAACTGAAAAGTGATATATCACACTGTACAGCACAGAAACAAGTTTCCAAGAAGAACAGAAACCCAAAGCACTACTTTGTAAACTAAATCACAAGTGTGTCGCTCACTCAATTAGGAATACAGGGAAACCGGAAAGTGTTATCTCACAATGTATGGCACAGAAACAAGTTTCCAAAGAAAGAACAGAAACGCAAAGCACAACTTTGTAAACTAATTCACATACGTGTCGCCTGTTCAATTATTATAAGAGGAAAACTGAAAAGTGATATAACACACTGTACAGCACAGGAACATGTTTCCATCGAAAGAACAGAAACGCAAAGCACAACTTTGTAAACTAATTCACATACGTGTCGCCTGTTCAATTATTATAACAGGAAAACTGAAAAGTGATATATCACATTGTACAGCACAGGAACAAGTTTCAAATGAAAGAACAAAAAAGAAAATCACCTATTTGTAAACTAAATCACATGTGTGTCGCTCGCTCCATTAGGAATACAGGAAAACTGAACAGTAATATATCTCACTGTACAGCACAAGAACAAGTTTCCAACGATAGAACAGAAAAGCAAAGCACTACTTTTAAACGGACTCACCTGTGTGTTGCTCGCTCAATTAGGAATACAGGAAAACTGAAAAGTGTTATCTCAAACTGTACGGCACAGAAACAAGTTTCCATTGAAAGAACAGAAACGCAAAGCACAACTTTGTAAACTAATTCACATATGTGTCGCCTGTTCAATTATTATAACAGGAAAACTGAAAAGTGATATAACCCTAAACCTAACCCTAACCCAAAGGCCCTAACCCTAACCCTAACCCTAACCCTAACCCTAACCCTAACCCCTAACCCTAACCCTAACCCTAACCCTAACACTAACCCTAACGCTAACCCTATCCCTTACCCAGCCCTAACCCTAACCCTAACCCTAACCCTAACCCTAACCCTAACCCTAACCCTAACTCTAACCCTAACTCTAACTTGTTCCTAACAGGAACAAGTTTCCAAGGAAAGAACGTAAATGAAAAGCACTACTTTGTAAACTGAATCACATGTGTGTCACTCGCTCAATTAGGAATACAGGAATACCGAAAAGTGTTATATCGCACTTTACGGCAAAGAAACTAGTTACCATCGAAAGAACAGAAAAGCAAAGCACAACTTTGTAAACTAAATCACATACATGTCGCCCGTTCAATTATTACAACAGGAAAACTGAAAAGTGATATATCACACTGTACAGCACAGAAACAAGTTTCCAAGAAGAACAGAAACCCAAAGCACTACTTTGTAAACTAAATCACAAGTGTGTCGCTCACTCAATTAGGAATACAGGGAAACCGGAATGTGTTATCTCACACTGTATGGCACAGAAACAAGTTTCCAAAGAAAGAACAGAAACGGAAAGCACAACTTTGTAAACTAAATGACACACGTGTCGCCTGTTCAATTATTACAACAGGAAAACTGAAAAGTGATATATCACACTGTACAGCACAGAAACAAGTTTCCAAGAAGAACAGAAACCAAAAGCACTACTTTGTAAACTGAATCACATGTGTGTCGTTCGCTCAGTTAGGAATACAGGGAAACCGAAAGTGTTATCTCACACTGTATGGCACAGAAACAAGTTTCCTAAGAAAGAACAGAAACGCAAAGCACAACTTTGTGAACTAAATGACATACGTGTCGCCTGTTTAATTATTATAAGAGGAAAAGTGAAAAGTGATATAACACACTGTACAGCACAGGAACATGTTTCCATCGAAAGAACAGAAATGCAAAGCACAACTTTGTAAACTAATTCACATACGTGTCGCCTGTTCAATTATTGTAACAGGAAAACTAAAAAGTGATATATCACATTGTACAGCACAGGAACAAGTTTCAAATGAAAGAACAAAAAAGAAAATCACTAATTTGTAAACTAAATCACATGTGTGTCGCTCGCTTCATTAGGAATACAGGAAAACTGAAAAGTAATGTATCTCAGTGTACAGCACAAGAACAAGTTTCCAACGAAAGAACAGAAAAGCAAAGCACTACTTTTAAACAGAATCACCTGTGTGTCGCTTGCTCAATTAGGAATACAGGAAAACCGAAAAGTGTTATATCGCACTGTACGGCACAGAAACTAGTTTCCATCGAAAGAACAGAAAAGCAAAGCACAACTTTGTAAACTAAATCACATACGTGTCGCCCGTTCAATTATGACAACAGGAAAACTGAAAAGTGATATATCACACTGTACAGCACTGAAACAAGTTTCCAAGAAGAACAGAAACCAAAAGCACTACTTTGTAAACTAAATCACATGTGTGTCGCTCGCTCAATTAGGAATACAGGGAAACCGAAAAGTGTTATCTCACACTGTATGGCACAGAAACAAGTTTCCAAAGAAAGAACAGAAACGGAAAGCACAACTTTGTAAACTAAATGACATACGTGTCGCCTGTTTAATTATTATAAGAGGAAAACTGAAAAGTGATATAACACACTGTACAGCACAGGAACATGTTTCCATAGAAAGAACAGAAATGCAAAGCACAACTTTGTAAACTAATTCACATACGTGTCGCCTGTTCAATTATTATAACAGGAAAACTGAAAAGTGATATAACCCTAACACTAACCCTAACCCCTAACCCTAACCATAACCATAACACTAACCCTAATCCCTATCCCTAACCCTAACCCTAACGCTAACCCTATCCCTTACCCAGCCCTAACCTAACCCTAACCCTTACCCTAACCCTCACCCTAACCCTAACCCTAACTTGTTCCTAACAGGAACAAGTTTCCAACGAAAGAACGTAAATGAAAAGCACTACTTTGTAAACTGAATCACATGTGTGTCGCTTGCTTCATTAGGAATACAGGAAAACTGAAAAGTAATATATCTCACTGTACAGCACAAGAACAAGTTTCCAACGAAAGAACAGAAAAGCAAAGCACTACTTTTAAACAGAATCACCTGTGTGTCGCTTGCTCAATTAGGAATACAGAAAAACTGAAAAGTGTTATCTCGCACTGTACGGCACAGAAACAAGTTTCCATTGAAAGAACAGAAACCCAAAGCACAACTTTGTAAACTAATTCACATATGTGTTGCCTGTTCAATTATTATAACAGGAAAACTGAAAAGTGATATAACCCTAACCCTAACCCTAACCCTAAGGCCCTAACCCTAACCCTAACCCCTAACCCTAACCCTAACCCTAACCCTAACCCTAACTTGTTCCTAACAGGAACAAGTTTCCAACGAAAGAATGTAAATGAAAAGCACTACTTTGTAAACTGAATCAAATGTGTGTCACTCGCTCAATTAGGAATACAGGAAAACCGAAAAGTGTTATATCGCACTGTATGGCACAGAAACTATTTTCCATCGAAAGAACAGAAAAGCAAAGCACAACTTTGAAACTAAATCACATACGTGTCGCCCGTTCAATTATTACAACAGGAAAACTGAAAAGTGATATTTCACACTGTACAGCACAGACAAGTTTCCAAGAAGAACAGAAACCCAAAGCACTACTTTGTAAACTAAATCACAAGTGTGTCGCTCACTCAATTAGGAATACAGGGAAACCGGAATGTGTTATCTCACACTGTATGGCACAGAAACAAGTTTCCAAAGAAAGAACAGAAACGGAAAGCACAACTTTGTAAACTAAATGACACACGTGTCGCCTGTTCAATTATTACAACAGGAAAACTGAAAAGTGATATATCACACTGTACAGCACAGAAACAAGTTTCCAAGAAGAACAGAAACCAAAAGCACTACTTTGTAAACTGAATCACATGTGTGTCGTTCGCTCAGTTAGGAATACAGGGAAACCGAAAGTGTTTCTCACACTGTATGGCACAGAAACAAGTTTCCTAAGAAAGAACAGAAACGCAAAGCACAACTTTGTGAACTAAATGACATACGTGTCGCCTGTTTAATTATTATAAGAGGAAAAGTGAAAAGTGATATAACACACTGTACAGCACAGGAACATGTTTCCATCGAAAGAACAGAAATGCAAAGCACAACTTTGTAAACTAATTCACATACGTGTCGCCTGTTCAATTATTGTAACAGGAAAACTAAAAAGTGATATATCACATTGTACAGCACAGGAACAAGTTTCAAATGAAAGAACAAAAAAGAAAATCACTAATTTGTAAACTAAATCACATGTGTGTCGCTCGCTTCATTAGGAATACAGGAAAACTGAAAAGTAATGTATCTCAGTGTACAGCACAAGAACAAGTTTCCAACGAAAGAACAGAAAAGCAAAGCACTACTTTTAAACAGAATCACCTGTGTGTCGCTCGCTCAATTAGGAATACAGGAAAACCGAAAAGTGTTATATCGCACTGTACGGCACAGAAACTAGTTTCCATCGAAAGAACAGAAAAGCAAAGCACAACTTTGTAAACTAAATCACATACATGTCGCCCGTTCAATTATGACAACAGGAAAACTGAAAAGTGATATATCACACTGTACAGCACAGAAACAAGTTTCCAAGAAGAACAGAAACCCAAAGCACTACTTTGTAAACTAAATCACAAGTGTGTCGCTCACTCAATTAGGAGTACAGGGAAACCGGAATGTGTTATCTCACACTGTATGGCACAGAAACAAGTTTCCAAAGAAAGAACAGAAACGGAAAGCACAACTTTGTAAACTAAATGACACACGTGTCGCCTGTTTAATTATTATAAGAGGAAAACTGAAAAGTGATATAACACACTGTACAGCACAGGAACATGTTTTCATCAAAAGAACAGAAACGCAAAACACAACTTTGTAAACTAATTCACATACGTGTCGCCTGTTCAATTATTATAAGAGGAAAACTGAAAAGTGATATAACACACTGTACAGCACAGGAACATGTTTCCATTGAAAGAACAGAAACGAAAGCACAACTTTGTAAACTAATTCACATACGTGTCGCCTGTTCAATTATTGTAACAGGAAAACTGAAAAGTGATATAACACACTGTACAGCACAGGAACATGTTTCCATCGAAAGAACAGAAACGCAAAGCACAACTTTGTAAACTAATTCACATACGTGTCGCCTGTTCAATTATTATAACAGGAAAACTGAAAAGTGATATATCACATTGTACAGCACAGGAACAAGTTTCAAATGAAAGAACAAAAAAGAAAATCACTAATTTGTAAACTAAATCACATGTGTGTCGCTCGCTCCATTAGGAATACAGGAAAACTGAACAGTAATATATCTCACTGTACAGCACAAGAACAAGTTTCCAACGATAGAACAGAAAAGCAAAGCACTACTTTTAAACAGAATCACCTGTGTGTTGCTCGCTCAATTAGGAATACAGGAAAACTGAAAAGTGTTATCTCAAACTGTACGGCACAGAAACAAGTTTCCATTGAAAGAACAGAAACGCAAAGCACAACTTTGTAAACTAATTCATATATGTGTCGCCTGTTCAATTATTATAACAGGAAAACTGAAAAGTGATATAACCCTAACCCTAACCCTAACCCAAAGGCCCTAACCCTAACCCTAACCCTAACCCTAACCCTAACCCCTAACCCTAACCCTAACCCTAACCCTAACCCTAACGCTAACCCTATCCCTTACCCAGCCCTAACCCTAACCCTAACCCTAACCCTAACCCTAACCCTAACCCTAACTCTAACCCTAAATCTAACTTGTTCCTAACAGGAACAAGTTTCCAAGGAAAGAACGTAAATGAAAAGCACTACTTTGTAAACTGAATCACATGTGTGTCACTCGCTCAATTAGGAATACAGGAATACCGAAAAGTGTTATATTGCACTTTACGGCACAGAAACAAGTTTCCATTGAAAGAACAGAAACGCAAAGCACAACTTTGTAAACTAATTCACATATGTGTTGCCTGTTCAATTATTATAACAGGAAAACTGAAAAGTGATATAACCCTAACCCTAACCCTAACCCTAACGCTAACCATAACCCTAACCCTAACCCTAACCCTAACCCTAACCCTAACTTGTTCCTAACAGGAACAAGTTTCCTAACAGGGACAAGTTTCCAACGAAAGAATGTAAATGAAAAGCACTACTTTGTAAACTGAATCACATGTGTGTCACTCGCTCAATTAGGAATACAGGAAAACCGAAAAGTGTTATCTCGCACTGTACGGCACAGAAACAAGTTTCCATCGAAAGAACAGAAAAGCAAAGCACAACTTTGTAAACTAATTCACATACGTGTCGCCTGTTCAATTATTATAAGAGTAAAACTGAAAAGTGATATAACAGCACAGGAATATGTTTTCATCGAAAGAACAGAAAAGAAGCAGAACTTTGTAAACTAAATCACATACGTGTCGCCCGTTCAATTATTACAACAGGAAAACTGAAAAGTGATATATCACACTGTACAGCACAGAAACAAGTTTCCAAGAAGAACAGAAACCCAAAGCACTACTTTGTAAACTAAATCACAAGTGTGTCGCTCACTCAATTAGGAATACAGGGAAACCGGAAAGTGTTATCTCACACTGTATGGCACAGAAACAAGTTTCCAAAGAAAGAACAGAAACGGAAAGCACAACTTTGTAAACTAAATGACACACGTGTCGCCTGTTTAATTATTATAAGAGGAAAACTGAAAAGTGATATAACACACTGTACAGCACAGGAACATGTTTTCATCAAAAGAACAGAAACGCAAAGCACAACTTTGTAAACTAATTCACATACGTGTCGCCTGTTCAATTATTATA
This sequence comes from Meriones unguiculatus, assembly GCF_030254825.1. Taxonomy (NCBI): domain Eukaryota; kingdom Metazoa; phylum Chordata; class Mammalia; order Rodentia; family Muridae; genus Meriones; species Meriones unguiculatus. Next base: position 3,968,112 of record NC_083366.1, read on the forward strand.
AGAGGAAAACTGAAAAGTAATATAACACACTGTACAGCACAGGAACATGTTTCCATCGAAAGAACAGAAACACAAAGCACAACTTTGTAAACTAATTCACATACGTGTCGCCTGTTCAATTATTGTAACAGGAAAACTGAAAAGTGATATATCACATTGTACAGCACAGGAACAAGTTTCAAATGAAAGAACAAAAAAGAAAATCACCTATTTGTAAACTAAATCAAATGTGTGTCGCTCGCTTCATTAGGAATACATGAAAATTGAAAAGTAATATATCTCACTGTACAGCACAAGAACAAGTTTCCAACGAAAGAACAGAAAAGCAAAGCACTACTTTTAAACAGAATCAACTGTGTGTCGCTCGCTCAATTAGGAATACAGAAAAACTGAAAAGTGTTATCTCGCACTTTACCGCACAGAAACAAGTTTCCATTGAAAGAACAGAAACGCAAAGCACAACTTTGTAAACTAATTCACATATGTGTCGCCTGTTCAATTATTATAACAGGAAAACTGAAAAGTGATATAACCCTAACCCTAACCCTAACCCTAAGGCCCTAACCCTAACCCTAACCCCTAACCCTAACCCTAACCCTAACCCTAACCTGTAACCCTAACCCTAACCCTAACCCTAACCCTAACCCTAACCCTAACGCTAACCCTAACCCTAACCCTAACCCTAAGGCCCTAACCCTAACCCTAACACCTAACCCTAACCCTAACTTGTTCCTAACAGGAACAAGTTTCCTAACAGGGACAAGTTTCCAACGAAAGAATGTAAATGAAAAGCACTACTTTGTAAACTGAATCACATGTGTGTCACTCGCTCAATTAGGAATACAGGAAAACCGAAAAGTGTTATCTCGCACTGTACGGCACAGAAACTAGTTTCCATCGAAAGAACAGAAAAGCAAAGCACAACCTTTTAAACTAATTCACATACGTGTCGCTTGTTCAATTATTATAAGAGGAAAACTGAAAAGTGATATAACACACTGTACAGCACAGGAATATGTTTTCATCGAAAGAACAGAAAAGCAAAGCACAACTTTGTAAACTAAATCGCATACGTGTCGCCCGTTCAATTATTACAACAGGAAAACTGAAAAGTGATATATCACACTGTACAGCACAGAAACAAGTTTCCAAGAAGAATAGAAACCCAAAGCACTACTTTGTAAACTAAATCACAAGTGTGTCGCTCACTCAATTAGGAATACAGGGAAACCGGAAAGTGTTATCTCACAATGTATGGCACAGAAACAAGTTTCCAAAGAAAGAACAGAAACGCAAAGCACAACTTTGTAAACTAATTCACATACGTGTCGCCTGTTCAATTATTATAAGAGGAAAACTGAAAAGTGATATAACACACTGTACAGCACAGGAACATGTTTCCATCGAAAGAACAGAAACGCAAAGCACAACTTTGTAAACTAATTCACATACGTGTCGCCTGTTCAATTATTATAACAGGAAAACTGAAAAGTGATATATCACATTGTACAGCACAGGAACAAGTTTCCAACGATAGAACAGAAAAGCAAAGCACTACTTTTAAACAGACTCACCTGTGTGTTGCTCGCTCAATTAGGAATACAGGAAAACTGAAAAGTGTTATCTCAAACTGTACGGCACAGAAACAAGTTTCCATTGAAAGAACAGAAACGCAAAGCACAACTTTGTAAACTAATTCACATATGTGTCGCCTGTTCAATTATTATAACAGGAAAACTGAAAAGTGATATAACCCTAAACCTAACCCTAACCCAAAGGCCCTAACCCTAACCCTAACCCTAACCCTAACCCTAACCCTAACCCTAACCCCTAACCCTAACCCTAACCCTAACCCTAACCCTAACCCTAACGCTAACCCTATCCCTTACCCAGCCCTAACCCTAACCCTAACCCTAACCCTAACCCTAACCCTAACCCTAACCCTAACTCTAACCCTAACTCTAACTTGTTCCTAACAGGAACAAGTTTCCAAGGAAAGAACGTAAATGAAAAGCACTACTTTGTAAACTGAATCACATGTGTGTCACTCGCTCAATTAGGAATACAGGAATACCGAAAAGTGTTATATCGCACTTTACGGCAAAGAAACTAGTTACCATCGAAAGAACAGAAAAGCAAAGCACAACTTTGTAAACTAAATCACATACATGTCGCCCGTTCAATTATTACAACAGGAAAACTGAAAAGTGATATATCACACTGTACAGCACAGAAACAAGTTTCCAAGAAGAACAGAAACCCAAAGCACTACTTTGTAAACTAAATCACAAGTGTGTCGCTCACTCAATTAGGAATACAGGGAAACCGGAATGTGTTATCTCACACTGTATGGCACAGAAACAAGTTTCCAAAGAAAGAACAGAAACGGAAAGCACAACTTTGTAAACTAAATGACACACGTGTCGCCTGTTCAATTATTACAACAGGAAAACTGAAAAGTGATATATCACACTGTACAGCACAGAAACAAGTTTCCAAGAAGAACAGAAACCAAAAGCACTACTTTGTAAACTGAATCACATGTGTGTCGTTCGCTCAGTTAGGAATACAGGGAAACCGAAAGTGTTATCTCACACTGTATGGCACAGAAACAAGTTTCCTAAGAAAGAACAGAAACGCAAAGCACAACTTTGTGAACTAAATGACATACGTGTCGCCTGTTTAATTATTATAAGAGGAAAAGTGAAAAGTGATATAACACACTGTACAGCACAGGAACATGTTTCCATCGAAAGAACAGAAATGCAAAGCACAACTTTGTAAACTAATTCACATACGTGTCGCCTGTTCAATTATTGTAACAGGAAAACTAAAAAGTGATATATCACATTGTACAGCACAGGAACAAGTTTCAAATGAAAGAACAAAAAAGAAAATCACTAATTTGTAAACTAAATCACATGTGTGTCGCTCGCTTCATTAGGAATACAGGAAAACTGAAAAGTAATGTATCTCAGTGTACAGCACAAGAACAAGTTTCCAACGAAAGAACAGAAAAGCAAAGCACTACTTTTAAACAGAATCACCTGTGTGTCGCTCGCTCAATTAGGAATACAGGAAAACCGAAAAGTGTTATATCGCACTGTACGGCACAGAAACTAGTTTCCATCGAAAGAACAGAAAAGCAAAGCACAACTTTGTAAACTAAATCACATACGTGTCGCCCGTTCAATTATGACAACAGGAAAACTGAAAAGTGATATATCACACTGTACAGCACTGAAACAAGTTTCCAAGAAGAACAGAAACCAAAAGCACTACTTTGTAAACTAAATCACATGTGTGTCGCTCGCTCAATTAGGAATACAGGGAAACCGAAAAGTGTTATCTCACACTGTATGGCACAGAAACAAGTTTCCAAAGAAAGAACAGAAACGGAAAGCACAACTTTGTAAACTAAATGACATACGTGTCGCCTGTTTAATTATTATAAGAGGAAAACTGAAAAGTGATATAACACACTGTACAGCACAGGAACATGTTTCCATAGAAAGAACAGAAATGCAAAGCACAACTTTGTAAACTAATTCACATACGTGTCGCCTGTTCAATTATTATAACAGGAAAACTGAAAAGTGATATAACCCTAACACTAACCCTAACCCCTAACCCTAACCATAACCATAACCCTAACCCTAATCCCTATCCCTAACCCTAACCCTAACGCTAACCCTATCCCTTACCCAGCCCTAACCTAACCCTAACCCTTACCCTAACCCTCACCCTAACCCTAACCCTAACTTGTTCCTAACAGGAACAAGTTTCCAACGAAAGAACGTAAATGAAAAGCACTACTTTGTAAACTGAATCACATGTGTGTCGCTTGCTTCATTAGGAATACAGGAAAACTGAAAAGTAATATATCTCACTGTACAGCACAAGAACAAGTTTCCAACGAAAGAACAGAAAAGCAAAGCACTACTTTTAAACAGAATCACCTGTGTGTCGCTTGCTCAATTAGGAATACAGAAAAACTGAAAAGTGTTATCTCGCACTGTACGGCACAGAAACAAGTTTCCATTGAAAGAACAGAAACCCAAAGCACAACTTTGTAAACTAATTCACATATGTGTTGCCTGTTCAATTATTATAACAGGAAAACTGAAAAGTGATATAACCCTAACCCTAACCCTAACCCTAAGGCCCTAACCCTAACCCTAACCCCTAACCCTAACCCTAACCCTAACCCTAACCCTAACTTGTTCCTAACAGGAACAAGTTTCCAACGAAAGAATGTAAATGAAAAGCACTACTTTGTAAACTGAATCAAATGTGTGTCACTCGCTCAATTAGGAATACAGGAAAACCGAAAAGTGTTATATCGCACTGTATGGCACAGAAACTATTTTCCATCGAAAGAACAGAAAAGCAAAGCACAACTTTGAAACTAAATCACATACGTGTCGCCCGTTCAATTATTACAACAGGAAAACTGAAAAGTGATATTTCACACTGTACAGCACAGACAAGTTTCCAAGAAGAACAGAAACCCAAAGCACTACTTTGTAAACTAAATCACAAGTGTGTCGCTCGCTCAATTAGGAATACAGGGAAACCGGAAAGTGTTATCTCACACTGTATGGCACAGAAACAAGTTTCCAAAGAAAGAACAGAAACGCAAAGCACAACTTTGTAAACTAAATGAAATACGTGTCGCCTGTTCAATTATTATAAGAGGAAAACTGAAAAGTGATATAACACACTGTACAGCACAGGAACATGTTTCCATCCAAAGAACAGAAACGCAAAGCACAACTTTGTAAACTAATTCACATACGTGTTGCCTGTTCAATTATTATAAGAGGAAAACTGAAAAGTGATATAACACACTGTAAAGCACAGGAACATGTTTCCATCGAAAGAACAGAAACGCAAAGCACAACTTTGTAAACTAATTCACATACGTGTCGCCTGTTCAATTATTGTAACAGGAAAACTGAAAAGTGATATATCACATTGTACAGCACAGGAACAAGTTTCAAATGAAAGAACAAAAAAGAAAATCACCTATTTGTAAACTAAATCACATGTGTGTCGCTCGCTTCATTAGGAATACAGGAAAACTGAAAAGTAATATATCTCACTGTACAGCACAAGAACAAGTTTCCAACGAAAGAACAGAAAAGTAAAGCACTACTTTTAAACAGAATCACCTGTGTGTCGCTCGCTCAATTAGGAATACAGGAAAACTGAAAAGTGTTATCTCGCACTGTACGGCACAGAAACAAGTTTCCATTGAAAGAACAGAAACGCAAAGCACAACTTTGTAAACTAATTCACATATGTGTCGCCTGTTCAATTATTATAACAGGAAAACTGAAAAGTGATATAACCCTAACCCTAACCCTAACCCTAAGGCCCTAACCCAACCAAAACCCCTAACCCTAACCCTAACCCTAACCCTAACCCTAACCCTAACCCTAACTCTAACCCTAACCCCTAACCCTAACCCTAACCCTAACCCTAACCCTAATGCTAACCCTAACCCTAACCCTAACCCTAACCCTAACCCTAACCCTAACTTGTTCCTAACAGGAACAAGTTTCCAACGAAAGAATGTAAATGAAAAGCACTACTTTGTAAACTGAATCACATGTGTGTCACTCGCTCAATTAGGAATACAGGAAAACCGAATAGTGTTATATCGCACTGTACGGCACAGAAACTATTTTCCATCGAAAGAACAGAAAAGCAAAGCACAACTTTGTAAACTAAATCACATAAGTGTCGCCCGTTCAATTATTACAACAGGAAAACTGAAAAGTGATATATCACACTGTACAGCACAGAAACAAGTTTCCAAGAAGAACAGAAACCCAAAGCACTACTTTGGAAACTAAATCACAAGTGTGTCGCTCGTTCAATTAGGAATACAGGGAAACCGGAAAGTGTTATCTCACACTGTATGGCACAGAAACAAGTTTCCAAAGAAAGAACAGAAACGCAAAGCACATCTTTGTAAACTAAATGAAATACGTGTCGCCTGTTCAATTATTATAAGAGGAAAACTGAAAAGTGATATAACACACTGTACACTACAGGAACATGTTTCCATCAAAAGAACAGAAACGCAAAGCACAACTTTGTAAACTAATTCACATACGTGTCGCCTGTTCAATTATTATAACAGGAAAACTGAAAAGTGATATAACCCTAACCCTAACCCTAACCCTAAGGCTCTAAACCTAACCCTAACCCTAACCCTAACATTAACCCTAACCCTAACCCTAACCCCTAACCCCAACCCTAACCCTAACCCCTAACCCTAACCCTAACCCTAAACCTAACCCTAACCCTAACGCTAACCCTATCCCTTACCCAGCCCTAACCCTAACCCTAACCCTAACCCTAACTTGTTCCTAACAGGAACAAGTTTCCAACGAAAGAACGTAAATGAAAAGCACTACTTTGTAAACTGAATCACATGTGTGTCACTCGCTCACTTAGGAATACAGGAAAACCGAAAAGTGTTATATCGCACTGTACGCCACAGAAACTAGTTTCCATCGAAAGAACAGAAAAGCAAAGCACAACTTTGTAAACTAAATCACATACGTGTCGCCCGTTTAATTATTACAACAGGAAAACTGAAAAGTGATATATCACACTGTACAGCACAGAAACAAGTTTCCAAGAAGAACAGAAACCAAAAGCACTATTTTGTAAACTGAATCACATGTGTGTCGTTCGCTCAATTAGGAATACAGGGAAACCGAAAGTGTTATCTCACACTGTATGGCACAGAAACAAGTTTCCAAAGAAAGAACAGAAACGCAAAGCACAACTTTGTAAACTAAATGACATACGTGTCGCCTGTTTAATTATTGTAAGAGGAAAACTGAAAAGTGATATAACACACTGTACAGCACAGGAACATGTTTCCATCGAAAGAACAGAAACGCAAAGCACAACTTTGTAAACTAATTCACATACGTGTCGCCTGTTCAATTATTATAACAGGAAAACTGAAAAGTGATATAACACACTGTAAAGCACAGGAACATGTTTCCATCGAAAGAACAGAAACGCAAAGCACAACTTTGTAAACTAATTCACATACGTGTCGCCTGTTCAATTATTGTAACAGGAAAACTGAAAAGTGATATATCACATTGTACAGCACAGGAACAAGTTTCAAATGAAAGAACAAAAAAGAAAATCACCTATTTGTAAACTAAATCACATGTGTGTCGCTCGCTTCATTAGGAATACAGGAAAACTGAAAAGTAATATATCTCACTGTACAGCACAAGAACAAGTTTCCAACGAAAGAACAGAAAAGTAAAGCACTACTTTTAAACAGAATCACCTGTGTGTCGCTCGCTCAATTAGGAATACAGGAAAACTGAAAAGTGTTATCTCGCACTGTACGGCACAGAAACAAGTTTCCATTGAAAGAACAGAAACGCAAAGCACAACTTTGTAAACTAATTCACATATGTGTCGCCTGTTCAATTATTATAACAGGAAAACTGAAAAGTGATATAACCCTAACCCTAACCCTAACCCTAAGGCCCTAACCCAACCAAAACCCCTAACCCTAACCCTAACCCTAACCCTAACCCTAACCCTAACCCTAACCCTAACTCTAACCCTAACCCCTAACCCTAACCCTAACCCTAACCCTAACCCTAACCCTAATGCTAACCCTAACCCTAACCCTAACCCTAACCCTAACCCTAACCCTAACCCTAACTTGTTCCTAACAGGAACAAGTTTCCAACGAAAGAATGTAAATGAAAAGCACTACTTTGTAAACTGAATCACATGTGTGTCACTCGCTCAATTAGGAATACAGGAAAACCGAAAAGTGTTATATCGCACTGTACGGCACAGAAACTATTTTCCATCGAAAGAACAGAAAAGCAAAGCACAACTTTGTAAACTAAATCACATAAGTGTCGCCCGTTCAATTATTACAACAGGAAAACTGAAAAGTGATATATCACACTGTACAGCACAGAAACAAGTTTCCAAGAAGAACAGAAACCCAAAGCACTACTTTGGAAACTAAATCACAAGTGTGTCGCTCGTTCAATTAGGAATACAGGGAAACCGGAAAGTGTTATCTCACACTGTATGGCACAGAAACAAGTTTCCAAAGAAAGAACAGAAACGCAAAGCACATCTTTGTAAACTAAATGAAATACGTGTCGCCTGTTCAATTATTATAAGAGGAAAACTGAAAAGTGATATAACACACTGTACACTACAGGAACATGTTTCCATCAAAAGAACAGAAACTCAAAGCACAACTTTGTAAACTAATTCACATACGTGTCGCCTGTTCAATTATTATAACAGGAAAACTGAAAAGTGATATAACCCTAACCCTAACCATAACCCTAAGGCTCTAAACCTAACCCTAACCCTAACCCTAACATTAACCCTAACCCTAACCCTAACCCCTAACCCTAACCCTAACCCTAACTTCTAACCCTAACCCTAACCCTAAACCTAACCCTAACCCTAACGCTAACCCTATCCCTTACCCAGCCCTAACCCTAACCCTAACCCTAACCCTAACTTGTTCCTAACAGGAACAAGTTTCCAACGAAAGAACGTAAATGAAAAGCACTACTTTGTAAACTGAATCACATGTGTGTCACTCACTCAATTAGGAATACAGGAAAACCGAAAAGTGTTATATCGCACTGTACGCCACAGAAACTAGTTTCCATCGAAAGAACAGAAAAGCAAAGCACAACTTTGTAAACTAAATCACATACGTGTCGCCCGTTTAATTATTACAACAGGAAAACTGAAAAGTGATATATCACACTGTACAGCACAGAAACAAGTTTCCAAGAAGAACAGAAACCAAAAGCACTATTTTGTAAACTGAATCACATGTGTGTCGTTCGCTCAATTAGGAATACAGGGAAACCGAAAGTGTTATCTCACACTGTATGGCACAGAAACAAGTTTCCAAAGAAAGAACAGAAATGCAAAGCACAACTTTGTAAACTAAATGACATACGTGTCGCCTGTTTAATTATTGTAAGAGGAAAACTGAAAAGTGATATAACACACTGTACAGCACAGGAACATGTTTCCATCGAAAGAACAGAAACGCAAAGCACAACTTTGTAAACTAATTCACATACGTGTCGCCTGTTCAATTATTATAACAGGAAAACTGAAAAGTGATATAACCCTAACACTAACCCTAACCCTAAGGCCCTAACCCTAACACTAACCCTAACCGTAACCCTAACACTAACCCTAACCCTAACCCCTAACCCTAACGCTAACCCTATCCCTTACCCAGCCCTAACCTAACCCTAACCCTAACCCTAACCCTAACCCTAACCCTAACTTGTTCCTAAAAGGAACAAGTTTCCAACGAAAGAATGTAAATGAAAAGCACTACTTTGTAAACTGAATCACATATGTGTCACTCGCTCAATTAGGAATACAGGAAAACCGAAAAGTATTATCTCGCACTGTAATGCACAGAAACTAGTTTCCATCGAAAGAACAGAAAAGCAAAGCACAACATTGTAAACTAAATCACATACGTGTCGCCCATTCAATTATTACAACAGGAAAACTGAAAAGTGATATATCACACTGTACAGCACAGAAACAATTTTCCAAGAAGAACAGAAACCCAAAACACTACTTTGTAAACTAAATCACATGTGTGTCGCTCGCTCAATTAGGAATACAGGGAAACCGAAAAGTGTTATCTCACACTGTATGGCACAGAGACAAGTTTCCAAAGAAAGAACAGAAACGCAAAGCACAACTTTGTAAACTAACTGAAAAACGTGTTGCCTGTTCAATTATTATAAGAGGAAAACTGAAAAGTGATATAACACACTGTACATCACAGGAACATGTTTCCATCAAAAGAACAGAAACGCAAAGCACAACTTTGTAAACTAATTCACATACGTGTCGCCTGTTCAATTATTGTAACAGGAAAACTAAAAAGTGATATATCACATTGTACAGCACAGGAACAAGTTTCAAATGAAAGAACAAAAAAGAAAATCACTATGTTGTAAACTAAATCACATGTGTGTCGCTCGCTTCATTAGGAATACAGGAAAACTGAAAAGTAATATATCTCACTGTACAGCACAAGAACAATTTTCCAACGAAAGAACAGAAAAGCAAAGCACTACTTTTAAACAGAATCACCTGTGTGTCGCTCGCTCAATTAGGAATACAGGAAAACTCAAAAGTGTTATATCGCACTGTACGGCACAGAAACTAGTTTGCATCGAAAGAATATTAAAAGCAAAGCACAACTTTGTAAACTAAATCACATACGTGTCGCCCGTTCAATTATGACAACAGGAAAACTGAAAAGTGATATATCACACTGTACAGCACAGAAACAAGTTTCCAAGAAGAACAGAAACCAAAAGCACTACTTTGTAAACTAAATCACATGTGTGTCGCTCGCTCAATTAGGAATACAGGGAAACCGAAAAGTGTTATCTCACACTGTATGGCACAGAAACAAGTTTCCAAAGAAAGAACAGAAACGGAAAGCACAACTTTGTAAACTAAATGACATACGTGTCGCCTGTTTAATTATTATAAGAGGAAAACTGAAAAGTGATATAACACACTGTACAGCACAGGAACATGTTTCCATCGAAAGAACAGAAATGCAAAGCACAACTTTGTAAACTAATTCACATACGTGTCGCCTGTTCAATTATTATAACAGGAAAACTGAAAAGTGATATAACCCTAACACTAACGCTAACCCTAAGGCCCTAACCCTAACACTAACCCTAACCCCTAACCCTAACCCTAACCATAACCCTAACCCTAAACCCTATCCCTAACCCTAACCCTAACCCTAACGCTAACCCTATCCCTTACCCAGCCCTAACCTAACCCTAACCCTAACCCTAACCCTAACCCTAACCCTAACCCTAACCCTAACTTGTTCCTAACAGGAACAAGTTTCCAACGAAAGAACGTAAATGAAAAGCACTACTTTGTAAACTGAATCACATGTGTGTCGCTTGCTTCATTAGGAATACAGGAAAACTGAAAAGTAATATATCTCACTGTACAGCACAAGAACAAGTTTCCAACGAAAGAACAGAAAAGCAAAGCACTACTTTTAAACAGAATCACCTGTGTGTCGCTTGCTCAATTAGGAATACAGGAAAACTGAAAAGTGTTATCTCGCACTGTACAGCACAGAAACAAGTTTCCATTGAAAGAACAGAAACCCAAAGCACAACTTTGTAAACTAATTCACATATGTGTTGCCTGTTCAATTATTATAACAGGAAAACTGAAAAGTGATATAACCCTAACCCTAACCCTAACCCTAAGGCCCTAACCCAACCCTAACCCCTAACCCTAACCCTAACCCTAACCCTAACCCCTAACCCTAACCCCTAACCCTAACACTAACCCTAACCCTAACCCTAACGCTAACCCTAACCCTAACCCTAACCCTAACCCTAACCCTAACCCTAACCCTAACTTGTTCCTAACAGGAACAAGTTTCCAACGAAAGATTGTAAATGAAAAGCACTACTTTGTAAACTGAATCACATGTGTGTCACTCGCTCAATTAGGAATACAGGAAAACCGAAAAGTGTTATCTCGCACTGTACGGCACAGAAACTATTTTCCATCGAAAGAACAGAAAAGCAAAGCACAACTTTGTAAACTAAATCACATACGTGTCGCCCGTTCAATTATTACAACAGGAAAACTGAAAAGTGATATATCACACTGTACAGCACAGAAACAAGTTTCCAAGAAGAACAGAAACCCAAAGCACTACTTTGTAAACTAAATCACAAGTGTGTCGCTCGCTCAATTAGGAATACAGGGAAACCGGAAAGTGTTATCTCACACTGTATGGCACAGAAACAAGTTTCCAAAGAAAGAACAGAAACGCAAAGCACAACTTTGTAAACTAAATGAAATACGTGTCGCCTGTTCAATTATTATAAGAGGAAAACTGAAAAGTGATATAACACACTGTACAGCACAGGAACATGTTTCCATCAAAAGAACAGAAACGCAAAGCACAACTTTGTAAACTAATTCACATACGTGTCGCCTGTTCAATTATTATAAGAGGAAAACTGAAAAGTGATATAACACACTGTAAAGCACAGGAACATGTTTCCATCGAAAGAACAGAAACGCAAAGCACAACTTTGTAAACTAATTCACATACGTGTCGCCTGTTCAATTATTGTAACAGGAAAACTGAAAAGTGATATATCACATTGTACAGCACAGGAACAAGTTTCAAATGAAAGAACAAAAAAGAAAATCACTAATTTGTAAACTAAATCACATGTGTGTCGCTCGCTTCATTAGGAATACAGGAAAACTGAAAAGTAATATATCTCACTGTACAGCACAAGAACAAGTTTCCAACGAAAGAACAGAAAAGTAAAGCACTACTTTTAAACAGAATCACCTGTGTGTCGCTCGCTCAATTAGGAATACAGGAAAACTGAAAAGTGTTATCTCGCACTGTACGGCACAGAAACATGTTTCCATTGAAAGAACAGAAACGCAAAGCACAACTTTGTAAACTAATTCACATATGTGTCGCCTGTTCAATTATTATAACAGGAAAACTGAAAAGTGATATAACCCTAACCCTAACCCTAACCCTAAGGCCCTAACCCAACCAAAACACCTAACCCTAACCCTAACCCTAACCCTAACCCTAACCCTAACCCCTAACCCTAACCCTAACCCTAACCCTAACCCTAACCCTAATGCTAACCCTAACCCTAACCCTAACCCTAACTTGTTCCTAAAAGGAACAAGTTTCCAACGAAAGAATGTAAATGAAAAGCACTACTTTGTAAACTGAATCACATATGTGTCACTCGCTCAATTAGGAATACAGGAAAACCGAAAAGTATTATCTCGCACTGTAATGCACAGAAACTAGTTTCCATCAAAAGAACAGAAAAGCAAAGCACAACTTTGTGAACTAAATCACATACGTGTCGCCCATTCAATTATTACAACAGGAAAACTGAAAAGTGATATATCACACTGTACAGCACAGAAACAATTTTCCAAGAAGAACAGAAACCCAAAACACTACTTTGTAAACTAAATCACATGTGTGTCGCTTGCTCAATTAGGAATACAGGGAAACCGAAAAGTGTTATCTCACACTGTATGGCACAGAAACAAGTTTCCAAAGAAAGAACAGAAACGCAAAGCACAACTTTGTAAACTAAATGAAATACGTGTCGCCTGTTCAATTATTATAAGAGGAAAACTGAAAAGTGATATAACACACTGTACAGCACAGGAACATGTTTCCATCGAAAGAACAGAAACGCAAAGCACAACTTTGTAAACTAATTCACATACGTGTCGCCTGTTCAATTATTGTAACAGGAAAACTAAAAAGTGATATATCACATTGTACAGCACAGGAACAAGTTTCAAATGAAAGAACAAAAAAGAAAATCACTAATTTGTAAACTAAATCACATGTGTGTCGCTCGCTTCATTAGGAATACAGGAAAACTGAAAAGTAATATATCTCACTGTACAGCACAAGAACAAGTTTCCAACGAAAGAACAGAAAAGCAAAGCACTACATTTAAACAGAATCACCTGTGTGTCGCTCGCTCAATTAGGAATACAGGAAAACTGAAAAGTGTTATATCGCACTGTATGGCACAGAAACTAGTTTCCATCGAAAGAACATAAAAAGCAAAGCACAACTTTGTAAACTAAATCACATACGTGTCGCCCGTTCAATTATGACAACAGGAAAACTGAAAAGTGATATATCACACTGTACAGCACAGAAACAAGTTTCCAAGAAGAACAGAAACCAAAAGCACTACTTTGTAAACTAAATCACATGTGTGTCGCTCGCTCAATTAGGAATACAGGGAAACCGAAAAGTGTTATCTCACACTGTATGGCACAGAAACAAGTTTCCAAAAAAGAACAGAAACGCAAAGCACAACTTTGTAAACTAAATGACATACGTGTCGCCTGTTTAATTATTATAAGAGGAAAACTGAAAAGTGATATAACACACTGTACAGCACAGGAACATGTTTCCATCGAAAGAACAGAAATGCAAAGCACAACTTTGTAAACTAATTCACATACGTGTCGCCTGTTCAATTATTATAACAGGAAAACTGAAAAGTGATATAACCCTAACACTAACCCTAACCCTAAGGCCCTAACCCTAACACTAACCCTAACCCCTAACCCTAACCCTAACCATAACCCTAACCCTAACCCCTATCCCTAACCCTAACCCTAACCCTAACGCTAACCCTATCCCTTACCCAGCCCTAACCTAACCCTAACCCTAACCCTAACCCTAACCCTAACCCTAACCCTAACCCTAACTTGTTCCTAACAGGAACAAGTTTCCAACGAAAGAACGTAAATGAAAAGCACTACTTTGTAAACAGAATCACATGTGTGTCGCTTGCTTCATTAGGAATACAGGAAAACTGAAAAGTAATATATCTCACTGTACAGCACAAGAACAAGTTTCCAACGAAAGAACAGAAAAGCAAAGCACTACTTTTAAACAGAATCACCTGTGTGTCGCTTGCTCAATTAGGAATACAGGAAAACTGAAAAGTGTTATCTCGCACTGTACGGCACAGAAACAAGTTTCCATTGAAAGAACAGAAACCCAAAGCACAACTTTGTAAACTAATTCACATATGTGTTGCCTGTTCAATTATTATAACAGGAAAACTGAAAAGTGATATAACCCTAACCCTAACCCTAACCCTAAGGCCCTAACCCAACCCTAACCCCTAACCCTAACCCTAACCCTAACCCTAACCCCTAACCCTAACCCTAACCCTAACCCTAACCCTAACCCTAACCCTAACCCTAACCCTAACCCTAATGCTAACCCTAACCCTAACCCTAACCCTAACTTGTTCCTAAAAGGAACAAGTTTCCAACGAAAGAATGTAAATGAAAAGCACTACTTTGTAAACTGAATCACATATGTGTCACTCGCTCAATTAGGAATACAGGAAAACCGAAAAGTATTATCTCGCACTGTAATGCACAGAAACTAGTTTCCATCGAAAGAACAGAAAAGCAAAGCACAACTTTGTGAACTAAATCACATACGTGTCGCCCATTCAATTATTACAACAGGAAAACTGAAAAGTGATATATCACACTGTACAGCACAGAAACAATTTTCCAAGAAGAACAGAAACCCAAAACACTACTTTGTAAACTAAATCACATGTGTGTCGCTTGCTCAATTAGGAATACAGGGAAACCGAAAAGTGTTATCTCACACTGTATGGCACAGAAACAAGTTTCCAAAGAAAGAACAGAAACGCAAAGCACAACTTTGTAAACTAACTGAAATACGTGTCGCCTGTTCAATTATTATAAGAGGAAAACTGAAAAGTGATATAACACACTGTACAGCACAGGAACATGTTTCCATCGAAAGAACAGAAACGCAAAGCACAACTTTGTAAACTAATTCACATACGTGTCGCCTGTTCAATTATTGTAACAGGAAAACTAAAAAGTGATATATCACATTGTACAGCACAGGAACAAGTTTCAAATGAAAGAACAAAAAAGAAAATCACTAATTTGTAAACTAAATCACATGTGTGTCGCTCGCTTCATTAGGAATACAGGAAAACTGAAAAGTAATATATCTCACTGTACAGCACAAGAACAAGTTTCCAACGAAAGAACAGAAAAGCAAAGCACTACATTTAAACAGAATCACCTGTGTGTCGCTCGCTCAATTAGGAATACAGGAAAACTGAAAAGTGTTATATCGCACTGTATGGCACAGAAACTAGTTTCCATCGAAAGAACATAAAAAGCAAAGCACAACTTTGTAAACTAAATCACATACGTGTCGCCCGTTCAATAATGACAACAGGAAAACTGAAAAGTAATATATCTCACTGTACAGCACAAGAACAAGTTTCCAACGAAAGAACAGAAAAGTAAAGCACTACTTTTAAACAGAATCACCTGTGTGTCACTCGCTCAATTAGGAATACAGGAAAACTGAAAAGTGTTATCTCGCACTGTACGGCACAGAAACATGTTTCCATTGAAAGAACAGAAACGCAAAGCACAACTTTGTAAACTAATTCACATATGTGTCGCCTGTTCAATTATTATAACAGGAAAACTGAAAAGTGATATAACCCTAACCCTAACCCTAACCCTAAGGCCCTAACCCAACCAAAACACCTAACCCTAACCCTAACCCTAACCCTAACCCTAACCCTAACCCCTAACCCTAACCCTAACCCTAACCCTAACCCTAACCCTAATGCTAACCCTAACCCTAACCCTAACCCTAACTTGTTCCTAAAAGGAACAAGTTTCCAACGAAAGAATGTAAATGAAAAGCACTACTTTGTAAACTGAATCACATATGTGTCACTCGCTCAATTAGGAATACAGGAAAACCGAAAAGTATTATCTCGCACTGTAATGCACAGAAACTAGTTTCCATCGAAAGAACAGAAAAGCAAAGCACAACTTTGTGAACTAAATCACATACGTGTCGCCCATTCGATTATTACAACAGGAAAACTGAAAAGTGATATATCACACTGTACAGCACAGAAACAATTTTCCAAGAAGAACAGAAACCCAAAACACTACTTTGTAAACTAAATCACATGTGTGTCGCTTGCTCAATTAGGAATACAGGGAAACCGAAAAGTGTTATCTCACACTGTATGGCACAGAAACAAGTTTCCAAAGAAAGAACAGAAACGCAAAGCACAACTTTGTAAACTAACTGAAATACGTGTCGCCTGTTCAATTATTATAAGAGGAAAACTGAAAAGTGATATAACACACTGTACAGCACAGGAACATGTTTCCATCGAAAGAACAGAAACGCAAAGCACAACTTTGTAAACTAATTCACATACGTGTCGCCTGTTCAATTATTGTAACAGGAAAACTAAAAAGTGATATATCACATTGTACAGCACAGGAACAAGTTTCAAATGAAAGAACAAAAAAGAAAATCACTAATTTGTAAACTAAATCACATGTGTGTCGCTCGCTTCATTAGGAATACAGGAAAACTGAAAAGTAATATATCTCACTGTACAGCACAAGAACAAGTTTCCAACGAAAGAACAGAAAAGCAAAGCACTACATTTAAACAGAATCACCTGTGTGTCGCTCGCTCAATTAGGAATACAGGAAAACTGAAAAGTGTTATATCGCACTGTATGGCACAGAAACTAGTTTCCATCGAAAGAACATAAAAAGCAAAGCACAACTTTGTAAACTAAATCACATACGTGTCGCCCGTTCAATTATGACAACAGGAAAACTGAAAAGTGATATATCACACTGTACAGCACAGAAACAAGTTTCCAAGAAGAACAGAAACCAAAAGCACTACTTTGTAAACTAAATCACATGTGTGTCGCTCGCTCAATTAGGAATACAGGGAAACCGAAAAGTGTTATCTCACACTGTATGGCACAGAAACAAGTTTCCAAAAAAGAACAGAAACGCAAAGCACAACTTTGTAAACTAAATGACATACGTGTCGCCTGTTTAATTATTATAAGAGGAAAACTGAAAAGTGATATAACACACTGTACAGCACAGGAACATGTTTCCATCGAAAGAACAGAAATGCAAAGCACAACTTTGTAAACTAATTCACATACGTGTCGCCTGTTCAATTATTATAACAGGAAAACTGAAAAGTGATATAACCCTAACACTAACCCTAACCCTAAGGCCCTAACCCTAACACTAACCCTAACCCCTAACCCTAACCCTAACCATAACCCTAACCCTAACCCCTATCCCTAACCCTAACCCTAACCCTAACGCTAACCCTATCCCTTACCCAGCCCTAACCTAACCCTAACCCTAACCCTAACCCTAACCCTAACCATAACTTGTTCCTAACAGGAACAAGTTTCCAACGAAAGAACGTAAATGAAAAGCACTACTTTGTAAACAGAATCACATGTGTGTCGCTTGCTTCATTAGGAATACAGGAAAACTGAAAAGTAATATATCTCACTGTACAGCACAAGAACAAGTTTCCAACGAAAGAACAGAAAAGCAAAGCACTACTTTTAAACAGAATCACCTGTGTGTCGCTTGCTCAATTAGGAATACAGGAAAACTGAAAAGTGTTATCTCGCACTGTACGGCACAGAAACAAGTTTCCATTGAAAGAACAGAAACCCAAAGCACAACTTTGTAAACTAATTCACATATGTGTTGCCTGTTCAATTATTATAACAGGAAAACTGAAAAGTGATATAACCCTAACCCTAACCCTAACCCTAACCCTAAGGCCCTAACCCAACCCTAACCCCTAACCCTAACCCTAACCCTAACCCCTAACCCTAACCCTAACCCTAACCCTAACCCTAACCCTAACCCTAATGCTAACCCTAACCCTAACCCTAACCCTAACTTGTTCCTAAAAGGAACAAGTTTCCAACGAAAGAATGTAAATGAAAAGCACTACTTTGTAAACTGAATCACATATGTGTCACTCGCTCAATTAGGAATACAGGAAAACCGAAAAGTATTATCTCGCACTGTAATGCACAGAAACTAGTTTCCATCGAAAGAACAGAAAAGCAAAGCACAACTTTGTGAACTAAATCACATACGTGTCGCCCATTCAATTATTACAACAGGAAAACTGAAAAGTGATATATCACACTGTACAGCACAGAAACAATTTTCCAAGAAGAACAGAAACCCAAAACACTACTTTGTAAACTAAATCACATGTGTGTCGCTTGCTCAATTAGGAATACAGGGAAACCGAAAAGTGTTATCTCACACTGTATGGCACAGAAACAAGTTTCCAAAGAAAGAACAGAAACGCAAAGCACAACTTTGTAAACTAACTGAAATACGTGTCGCCTGTTCAATTATTATAAGAGGAAAACTGAAAAGTGATATAACACACTGTACAGCACAGGAACATGTTTCCATCCAAAGAACAGAAACGCAAAGCACAACTTTGTAAACTAATTCACATACGTGTCGCCTGTTCAATTATTGTAACAGGAAAACTAAAAAGTGATATATCACATTGTACAGCACAGGAACAAGTTTCAAATGAAAGAACAAAAAAGAAAATCACTAATTTGTAAACTAAATCACATGTGTGTCGCTCGCTTCATTAGGAATACAGGAAAACTGAAAAGTAATATATCTCACTGTACAGCACAAGAACAAGTTTCCAACGAAAGAACAGAAAAGCAAAGCACTACATTTAAACAGAATCACCTGTGTGTCGCTCGCTCAATTAGGAATACAGGAAAACTGAAAAGTGTTATATCGCACTGTATGGCACAGAAACTAGTTTCCATCGAAAGAACATAAAAAGCAAAGCACAACTTTGTAAACTAAATCACATACGTGTCGCCCGTTCAATTATGAACACAGGAAAACTGAAAAGTGATATATCACACTGTACAACACAGAAACAAGTTTCCAAGAAGAACAGAAACCAAAAGCACTACTTTGTAAACTAAATCACATGTGTGTCGCTCGCTCAATTAGGAATACAGGGAAACCGAAAAGTGTTATCTCACACTGTATGGCACAGAAACAAGTTTCCAAAAAAGAACTGAAACGCAAAGCACAACTTTGTAAACTAAATGACATACGTGTTGCCTGTTTAATTATTATAAGAGGAAAACTGAAAAGTGATATAACACACTGTACAGCACAGGAACATGTTTCCATCGAAAGAACAGAAATGCAAAGCACAACTTTGTAAACTAATTCACATACGTGTCGCCTGTTCAATTATTATAACAGGAAAACTGAAAAGTGATATAACCCTAACACTAACCCTAACCCTAAGGCCCTAACCCTAACACTAACCCTAACCCCTAACCCTAACCCTAACCATAACACTAACCCTAACCCCTATCCCTAACCCTAACCCTAACCCTAACGCTAACCCTATCCCTTACCCAGCCCTAACCTAACCCTAACCCTAACCCTAACCCTAACCCTAACCCTAACCCTAACCCTAACTTGTTCCTAACAGGAACAAGTTTCCAACGAAAGAACGTAAATTCAAAAGTACTACTTTGTAAACTGAATCACATGTGTGTCGCTTGCTTCATTAGGAATACAGGAAAACTGAAAAGTAATATATCTCACTGTACAGCACAAGAACAAGTTTCCAACGAAAGAACAGAAAAGCAAAGCACTACTTTTAAACAGAATCACCTGTGTGTCGCTCGCTCAATTAGGAATACAGGAAAACTGAAAAGTGTTATCTCGCACTGTACGGCACAGAAACAAGTTTCCATTGAAAGAACAGAAACCCAAAGCACAACTTTGTAAACTAATTCACATATGTGTTGCCTGTTCAATTATTATAACAGGAAAACTGAAAAGTGATATAACCCTAACCCTAACCCTAACCCTAAGGCCCTAACCCAACCCTAACCCCTAACCCTAACCCTAACCCTAACCCTAACCCCTAACCCTAACCCTAACCCTAACCCTAACCCTAACCCTAACCCTAATGCTAACCCTAACCCTAACCCTAACCCTAACTTGTTCCTAAAAGGAACAAGTTTCCAACGAAAGAATGTAAATGAAAAGCACTACTTTGTAAACTGAATCACATATGTGTCACTCGCTCAATTAGGAATACAGGAAAACCGAAAAGTATTATCTCGCACTGTAATGCACAGAAACTAGTTTCCATCGAAAGAACAGAAAAGCAAAGCACAACTTTGTGAACTAAATCACATACGTGTCGCCCATTCAATTATTACAACAGGAAAACTGAAAAGTGATATATCACACTGTACAGCACAGAAACAATTTTCCAAGAAGAACAGAAACCCAAAACACTACTTTGTAAACTAAATCACATGTGTGTCGCTTGCTCAATTAGGAATACAGGGAAACCGAAAAGTGTTATCTCACACTGTATGGCACAGAAACAAGTTTCCAAAGAAAGAACAGAAACGCAAAGCACAACTTTGTAAACTAACTGAAATACGTGTCGCCTGTTCAATTATTATAAGAGGAAAACTGAAAAGTGATATAACACACTGTACAGCACAGGAACATGTTTCCATCGAAAGAACAGAAACGCAAAGCACAACTTTGTAAACTAATTCACATACGTGTCGCCTGTTCAATTATTGTAACAGGAAAACTAAAAAGTGATATATCACATTGTACAGCACAGGAACAAGTTTCAAATGAAAGAACAAAAAAGAAAATCACTAATTTGTAAACTAAATCACATGTGTGTCGCTCGCTTCATTAGGAATACAGGAAAACTGAAAAGTAATATATCTCACTGTACAGCACAAGAACAAGTTTCCAACGAAAGAACAGAAAAGCAAAGCACTACATTTAAACAGAATCACCTGTGTGTCGCTCGCTCAATTAGGAATACAGGAAAACTGAAAAGTGTTATATCGCACTGTATGGCACAGAAACTAGTTTCCATCGAAAGAACATAAAAAGCAAAGCACAACTTTGTAAACTAAATCACATACGTGTCGCCCGTTCAATTATGAACACAGGAAAACTGAAAAGTGATATATCACACTGTACAACACAGAAACAAGTTTCCAAGAAGAACAGAAACCAAAAGCACTACTTTGTAAACTAAATCACATGTGTGTCGCTCGCTCAATTAGGAATACAGGGAAACCGAAAAGTGTTATCTCACACTGTATGGCACAGAAACAAGTTTCCAAAAAAGAACTGAAACGCAAAGCACAACTTTGTAAACTAAATGACATACGTGTTGCCTGTTTAATTATTATAAGAGGAAAACTGAAAAGTGATATAACACACTGTACAGCACAGGAACATGTTTCCATCGAAAGAACAGAAATGCAAAGCACAACTTTGTAAACTAATTCACATACGTGTCGCCTGTTCAATTATTATAACAGGAAAACTGAAAAGTGATATAACCCTAACACTAACCCTAACCCTAAGGCCCTAACCCTAACACTAACCCTAACCCCTAACCCTAACCCTAACCATAACACTAACCCTAACCCCTATCCCTAACCCTAACCCTAACCCTAACGCTAACCCTATCCCTTACCCAGCCCTAACCTAACCCTAACCCTAACCCTAACCCTAACCCTAACCCTAACCCTAACTTGTTCCTAACAGGAACAAGTTTCCAACGAAAGAACGTAAATTCAAAAGTACTACTTTGTAAACTGAATCACATGTGTGTCGCTTGCTTCATTAGGAATACAGGAAAACTGAAAAGTAATATATCTCACTGTACAGCACAAGAACAAGTTTCCAACGAAAGAACAGAAAAGCAAAGCACTACTTTTAAACAGAATCACCTGTGTGTCGCTCGCTCAATTAGGAATACAGGAAAACTGAAAAGTGTTATCTCGCACTGTACGGCACAGAAACAAGTTTCCATTGAAAGAACAGAAACCCAAAGCACAACTTTGTAAACTAATTCACATATGTGTTGCCTGTTCAATTATTATAACAGGAAAACTGAAAAGTGATATAACCCTAACCCTAACCCTAACCCTAAGGCCCTAACCCAACCCTAACCCCTAACCCTAACCCTAACCCTAACCCTAACCCCTAACCCTAACCCTAACCCTAACCCTAACCCTAACCCTAACCCTAACCCTAATGCTAACCCTAACCCTAACCCTAACCCTAACTTGTTCCTAAAAGGAACAAGTTTCCAACGAAAGAATGTAAATGAAAAGCACTACTTTGTAAACTGAATCACATATGTGTCACTCGCTCAATTAGGAATACAGGAAAACCGAAAAGTATTATCTCGCACTGTAATGCACAGAAACTAGTTTCCATCGAAAGAACAGAAAAGCAAAGCACAACTTTGTGAACTAAATCACATACGTGTCGCCCATTCAATTATTACAACAGGAAAACTGAAAAGTGATATATCACACTGTACAGCACAGAAACAATTTTCCAAGAAGAACAGAAACCCAAAACACTACTTTGTAAACTAAATCACATGTGTGTCGCTTGCTCAATTAGGAATACAGGGAAACCGAAAAGTGTTATCTCACACTGTATGGCACAGAAACAAGTTTCCAAAGAAAGAACAGAAACGCAAAGCACAACTTTGTAAACTAACTGAAATACGTGTCGCCTGTTCAATTATTATAAGAGGAAAACTGAAAAGTGATATAACACACTGTACAGCACAGGAACATGTTTCCATCGAAAGAACAGAAACGCAAAGCACAACTTTGTAAACTAATTCACATACGTGTCGCCTGTTCAATTATTGTAACAGGAAAACTAAAAAGTGATATATCACATTGTACAGCACAGGAACAAGTTTCAAATGAAAGAACAAAAAAGAAAATCACTAATTTGTAAACTAAATCACATGTGTGTCGCTCGCTTCATTAGGAATACAGGAAAACTGAAAAGTAATATATCTCACTGTACAGCACAAGAACAAGTTTCCAACGAAAGAACAGAAAAGCAAAGCACTACATTTAAACAGAATCACCTGTGTGTCGCTCGCTCAATTAGGAATACAGGAAAACTGAAAAGTGTTATATCGCACTGTATGGCACAGAAACTAGTTTCCATCGAAAGAACATAAAAAGCAAAGCACAACTTTGTAAACTAAATCACATACGTGTCGCCCGTTCAATAATGACAACAGGAAAACTGAAAAGTGATATATCACACTGTACAGCACAGAAACAAGTTTCCAAGAAGAACAGAAACCAAAAGCACTACTTTGTAAACTAAATCACATGTGTGTCGCTCGCTCAATTAGGAATACAGGGAAACCGAAAAGTGTTATCTCACACTGTATGGCATAGAAACAAGTTTCCAAAAAAGAACAGAAACGCAAAGCACAACTTTGTAAACTAAATGACATACGTGTCGCCTGTTTAATTATTATAAGAGGAAAACTGAAAAGTGATATAACACACTGTACAGCACAGGAACATGTTTCCATCGAAAGAACAGAAATGCAAAGCACAACTTTGTAAACTAATTCACATACGTGTCGCCTGTTCAATTATTATAACAGGAAAACTGAAAAGTGATATAACCCTAACACTAACCCTAACCCTAAGGCCCTAACCCTAACACTAACCCTAACCCCTAACCCTAACCCTAACCATAACCCTAACCCTAACCCCTATCCCTAACCCTAACCCTAACCCTAACGCTAACCCTATCCCTTACCCAGCCCTAACCTAACCCTAACCCTAACCCTAACCCTAACCCTAACCCTAACCCTAACCCTAACTTGTTCCTAACAGGAACAAGTTTCCAACGAAAGAACGTAAATGAAAAGCACTACTTTGTAAACTGAATCACATGTGTGTCGCTTGCTTCATTAGGAATACAGGAAAACTGAAAAGTATTATATCTCACTGTACAGCACAAGAACAAGTTTCCAACGAAAGAACAGAAAAGCAAAGCACTACTTTTAAACAGAATCACCTGTGTGTCGCTCGCTCAATTAGGAATACAGGAAAACTGAAAAGTGTTATCTCGCACTGTACGGCACAGAAACAAGTTTCCATTGAAAGAACAAAAACCCAAAGCACAACTTTGTAAACTAATTCACATATGTGTTGCCTGTTCAATTATTATAACAGGAAAACTGAAAAGTGATATAACCCTAACCCTAACCCTAACCCTAAGGCCCTAACCCAAACCTAACCCCTAACCCTAACACTAACCCTAACCCTAACCCCTAACCCTAACCCTAACCCTAACCCTAACCCTAACCCTAACCCTAACCCTAACCCTAATGCTAACCCTAACCCTAACCCTAACCCTAACCCTAACCCTAACTTGTTCCTAACAGGAACAAGTTTCCTAACAGGAACAAGTTTCCAAGGAAAGAATGTAAATGAAAAGCACTACTTTGTAAACTGAATCACATGTGTGTCACTCGCTCAATTAGGAATACAGGAAAACCGAAAAGTGTTATCTCGCACTGTAATGCACAGAAACTAGTTTCCATCGAAAGAACAGAAAAGCAAAGCACAACTTTGTAAACTAAATCACATACGTGTCACCCGTTCAATTATTACAACAGGAAAACTGAAAAGTGATATATCACACTGTACAGCACAGAAACAAGTTTCCAAGAAGAACAGAAACCCAAAGCACTACTTTGGAAACTAAATCACAAGTGTGTCGCTCGTTCAATTAGGAATACAGGGAAACTGGAAAGTGTTATCTCACACTGTATGGCACAGAAACAAGTTTCCAAAGAAAGAACAGAAACGCAAAGCACAACTTTGTAAACTAACTGAAATACGTGTCGCCTGTTCAATTATTATAAGAGGAAAACTGAAAAGTGATATAACACACTGTACAGCACAAGAACATGTTTCCATCAAAAGAACAGAAACGCAAAGCACAACTTTGTAAACTAATTCACATACGTGTCGCCTGTTCAATTATTATAAGAGGAAAACTGAAAAGTGATATAACACACTGTACAGCACAGGAACATGTTTCCATCGAAAGAACAGAAACGCAAAGCACAACTTTGTAAACCAATTCACATACGTGTCGCCTGTTCAATTACTGTAATAGGAAAACTGAAAAGTGATATATCACATTGTACAGCACAGGAACAAGTTTCAACTGAAAGAACAAAAAAGAAAATCACTAATTTGTAAACAGAATCACCTGTGTGTCGCTCGCTCAATTAGGAATACAGGAAAACTGAAAAGTGTTATCTAGCACTGTACGGCACAGAAACAAGTTTCCATTGAAAGAACAGAAACGCAAAGCACAACTTTGTAAACTAATTCACATATGTGTCGCCTGTTCAATTATTATAACAGGAAAACTGAAAAGTGATATAACCCTAACCCTAACCCTAACTCTAAATCCCTAACCCAACCCTAACCCCTAACCCTAACCCTAACCCTAACCCTAACCCTAACCCCTAACCCTAACCCTAACCCTAACCCTAACCCTAACGCTAACCCTAACCCTAACCCTAACCCTAACCCTAACTTGTTCCTGTTCCTAACAGGAACAAGTTTCCTAACAGGAATAAGTTTCCAAGGAAAGAATGTAAATGAAAAGCACTACTTTGTAAACTGAATCACATGTGTGTCACTCGCTCAATTAGGAATACAGGAAATCCGAAAAGTGTTATCTCGCACTGTCCGGCACAGAAACTAGTTTCCATCGAAAGGACAGAAAAGCAAAGCACAACTTAGTAAATAAATCACATACATGTCGCCCGTTCAATTATTACAACAGGAAAACTGAAAAGTGATATATCACACTGTACAGCATAGTAACAAGTTTCCCAGAAGAACAGAAACACAAAGCACTACTTTGTAAACTAAATCACAAGTGTGTCACTCACTCAATTAGGAATACAGGGAAACCGGAAAGTGTTATCTCACACTGTATGGCACAGAAACAAGTTTCCAAAGAAAGAACAGAAACGCAAAGCACAACTTTGTAAACTAATTCACATACGTGTCGTCTGTTCAATTATTATAAGAGGAAAACTGAAAAGTGATATAACACACTGTACAGCACAGGAACATGTTTCCATCGAAAGAACAGAAACGCAAAGCACAACTTTGTAAACTAATTCACATACGTGTCGCCTGTTCAATTATTATAACAGGAAAACTGAAAAGTGATATATCACATTGTACAGCACAGGAACAAGTTTCAAATGAAAGAACAAAAAAGAAAATCACTAATTTGTAAACTAAATCACGTGTGTCGCTCGCTCCATTAGGAATACAGGAAAACTGAACAGTAATATATCTCACTGTACAGCACAAGAACAAGTTTCCAACGAAAGAACAGAAAAGCAAAGCACTACTTTAAAACAGAATCACCTGTGTGTCGCTCGCTCAATTAGGAATACAGGAAAACTGAAAAGTGTTATCTCGCACTGTACGGCACAGAAACAAGTTTCCATTGAAAGAACAAAAACCCAAAGCACAACTTTGTAAACTAATTTACATATGTGTTGCCTGTTCAATTATTATAACAGGAAAACTGAAAAGTGATATAACCCTAACCCTAACCCTAACCCTAAGGCCCTAACCCAACCCTAACCCCTAACCCTAACACTAACCCTAACCCTAACCCCTAACCCTAACCCTAACCCTAACCCTAACCCTAACCCTAACCCTAACCCTAATGCTAACCCTAACCCTAACCCTAACCCTAACCCTAACCCTAACTTGTTCCTAACAGGTACAAGTTTCCTAACAGGAACAAGTTTCCAACGAAAGAATGTAAATGAAAAGCACTACTTTGTAAACTGAATCACATGTGTGTCACTCGCTCAATTAGGAATACAGGAAAACCAAAAAGTGTTATCTCGCACTGTAATGCACAGAAACTAGTTTCCATCGAAAGAACAGAAAAGCAAAGCACAACTTTGTAAACTAAATCACATACGTGTCACCCGTTCAATTATTACAACAGGAAAACTGAAAAGTGATATATCACACTGTACAGCACAGAAACAAGTTTCCAAGAAGAACAGAAACCCAAAGCACTACTTTGGAAACTAAATCACAAGTGTGTCGCTCGTTCAATTAGGAATACAGGGAAACCGGAAAGTGTTATCTCACACTGTATGGCACAGAAACAAGTTTCCAAAGAAAGAACAGAAACGCAAAGCACAACTTTGTAAACTAAATGAAATACGTGTCGCCTGTTCAATTATTATAAGAGGAAAACTGAAAAGTGATATAACACACTGTACAGCACAGGAACATGTTTCCATCGAAAGAACAGAAACGCAAAGCACAACTTTGTAAACCAATTCACATACGTGTCGCCTGTTCAATTATTGTAACAGGAAAACTGAAAAGTGATATATCACATTGTACAGCACAGGAACAAGTTTCAACTGAAAGAACAAAAAAGAAAATCACTAATTTGTAAACAGAATCACCTGTGTGTCGCTCGCTCAATTAGGAATACAGGAAAACTGAAAAGTGTTATCTAGCACTGTACGGCACAGAAACAAGTTTCCATTGAAAGAACAGAAACGCAAAGCACAACTTTGTAAACTAATTCACATATGTGTCGCCTGTTCAATTATTATAACAGGAAAACTGAAAAGTGATATAACCCTAACCCTAACCCTAACCCTAAATCCCTAACCCAACCCTAACCCCTAACCCTAACCCTAACCCTAACCCTAACCCTAACCCCTAACCCTAACCCTAACCCTAACCCTAACCCTAACCCTAACCCTAACGCTAACCCTAACCCTAACCCTAACCCTAACCCTAACTTGTTCCTGTTCCTAACAGGAACAAGTTTCCTAACAGGAATAAGTTTCCAACGAAAGAATGTAAATGAAAAGCACTACTTTGTAAACTGAATCACATGTGTGTCACTCGCTCAATTAGGAATACAGGAAAACCGGAAAGTGTTATCTCACACTGTATGGCACAGAAACAAGTTTCCAAAGAAAGAACAGAAACGCAAAGCACAACTTTGTAAACTAAATGACATACGTGTCGCCTGTTCAATTATTATAAGAGGAAAACTGAAAAGTGATATAACACACTGTACAGCACAGGAACATGTTTCCATCGAAAGAACAGAAACGCAAAGCACAACTTTGTAAACTAATTCACATACGTGTCGCCTGTTCAATTATTATAACAGGAAAACTGAAAAGTGATATATCACATTGTACAGCACAGGAACAAGTTTCAAATGAAAGAACAAAAAAGAAAATCACTAATTTGTAAACTAAATCACATGTGTGTCGCTCGCTCCATTAGGAATACAGGAAAACTGAACAGTAATATATCTCACTGTACAGCACAAGAACAAGTTTCCAACGAAAGAACAGAAAAGCAAAGCACTACATTTAAACAGAATCACCTGTGTGTCGCTCGCTCAATTAGGAATACAGGAAAACTGAAAAGTGTTATCTCGCACTGTACGGCACAGAAACAAGTTTCCATTGAAAGAACAGAAACGCAAAGCAAAACTTTGTAAACTAATTCACATATGTGTCACCTGTTTAATTATTATAACAGGAAAACTGAAAAGTGATATAACCCTAACCCTAACCCTAACACTAAGGCCCTAACCCTAACCCTAACCCTAACCCTAACCCTAACCCCTAACCCTATCCCTTACCCAGCCCTAACCCAAACCCTAACCCAAACCCTAACCCTAACCCTAACCCTAACCCTAACTTTTTCCTAACAGGAACAAGTTTCCAACGAAAGAATGTAAATGAAAAGCACTACTTTGTAAACTGAATCACATGTGTGTCACTCGCTCAATTAGGAATACAGGAAAACCGAAAAGTGTTATATCGCACTGTACGGGACAGAAACTAGTTTCCATCGAAAGAACAGAAAAGCAAAGCACAACTTTGTAAACTAAATCACATACGTGTCGCCCGTACAATTATTACAACAGGAAAACGGTAAAGTGATATATCACACTATACAGCACAGAAACAAGTTTCCAAGAAGAACAGAAACCCAAAGCACTACTTTGTAAACTAAATCACAAGTGTGTCGCTCGCTCAATTAGGAATACAGGGAAACCGGAAAGTGTTATCTCACACTGTATGGCACAGAAACAAGTTTCCAAAGAAAGAACAGAAACGCAAAGCACAACTTTGTAAACTAATTCACATACGTGTCGCCTGTTCAATTATTATAAGAGGAAAACTGAAAAGTGATAAAACACACTGTACAGCACAGGAACATGTTTCCATCGAAAGAACAGAAACGCAAAGCACAACTTTGTAAACTAATTCACATACGTGTCGCCTGTTCAATTATTATAACAGGAAAACTGAAAAGTGATATATCACATTGTACAGCACAGGAACAAGTTTCAAATGAAAGAACAAAAAAGAAAATCACTAATTTGTAAACTAAATCACATGTGTGTCGCTCGCTCCATTAGGAATACAGGAAAACTGAACAGTAATATATCTCACTGTACAGCACAAGAACAAGTTTCCAACGAAAGAACAGAAAAGCAAAGCACTACTTTTAAACAGAATCACCTGTGTGTCGCTCGCTCAATTAGGAATACAGGGAAACCGAAAAGTGTTATCTCACACTGTATGGCACAGAAACAAGTTTCCAAAGAAAGAACAGAAACGCAAAGCACAACTTTGTAAACTAAATGAAATACGTGCCGCCTGTTCAATTATTATAAGAGGAAAACTGAAAAGTGATATAACACACTGTACAGCACAGGAACATGTTTCCATCAAAAGAACAGAAACGCAAAGCACAACTTTGTAAACTAATTCACATACGTGTCGCCTGTTCAATTATTATAAGAGGAAAACTGAAAAGTGATATAACACACTGTACAGCACAGGAACATGTTTCCATCGAAAGAACAGAAACGTAAAGCACAACTTTGTAAACAAATTCACATACGTGTCGCCTGTTCAATTATTGTAACAGGAAAACTGAAAAGTGATATATCACATTGTACAGCACAGGAACAAGTTTCAAATGAAAGAACAAAAAAGAAAATCACTAATTTGTAAACTAAATCACATGTGTGTCGCTCGCTTCATTAGGAATACAGGAAAACTGAAAAGTGATATAACCCTAACCCTAACCCTAACCCAAAGGCCCTAACCCTAACACTAACCCTAACCCTAACCCTAACGCCTAACCCTAACCCTAACCCTAACCCTAACCCTAACCCTAACCCTAACCCTAAACCTAACGCTAACCCTATCCCTTACCCAGCTCTAACCCTAACCCTAACCCTAACCCTAACCCTAACCCTAACCCTAACTTGTTCCTAACAAGAACAACTTTCCAACGAAAGAACGTAAATGATAAGCACTACTTTGTAAACTGAATCACATGTGTGTCACTCAAACAATTAGGAATACAGGAAAACCGAAAAGTGTTATCTCGCACTGTACGGCACAGAAACTAGTTTCCATCGAAAGAACAGAAAAGCAAAGCATAACTTTGTAAACGAAATCACATACGTTTCGCCCGTTTAATTATTACAACAGGAAAACTGAAAAGTGATATATCACACTGTACAGCACAGAAACAAGTTTCCAAGAAGAACAGAAACCAAAAGCACTACTTTGTAAACTAAATCACATGTGTGTCGCTCGCTTCATTAGGAATACAGGAAAACTGAAAAGTAATATATCTCACTGTACAGCACAAGAACAAGTTTCCAAAGAAAGAATAGAAAAGCAAAGCACTACTTTTAAACAGAATCACCTGTGTGTCGCTCACTCAATTAGGAATACAGGAAAACTGAAAAGTGTTATCTCACACTGTACGGCACAGAAACAAGTTTCCAAAGAAAGAACAGAAACGCAAAGCACAACTTTGTAATCTAAATGACATACGTGTCGCATGTTCAATTATTATAAGAGGAAAACTGAAAAGTGATGTAACACACTGTACAGCACAGGAACATGTTTCCATCGAAAGAACAGAAACGCAAAGCACAACTCTGTAAACTAATTCACATATGTGTCGCCTGTTCAATTATTATACTAGGAAAACTGAAAAGTCATATAACCCTAACACTAACCCTAACCCTAAGGCCCTAACCCTAACCCTAACCCTAACCCCTAACCCTAACCCTAACCCTAACCCTCACCCCTAAACCTAACCCTAACCCTAACACTAACACTAACGCTAACCCTATCCCTTACCCAGCCCTAACCTAACCCTAACCCTAACCCTAACCCTAACCCTAAGGCTCTAACCCTAACCCTAACCCTAAGGCCCTAACCCTAACCCTAACCCTAACCCCTAACCCTAACCCTAACCCTAACCCCTAACCCTAACCCTTACCCTAACCCTAACCCTAACCCCTAACCCTAACCCCTAACCCTAACCCTAACCCTAAACCTAACCCTAAACGTAACCCTAACCCTAACGCTAACCCTATCCCTTACCAAGCCCTAACCTAACCCTAACCCTAACCCTAAACCTAAACCTAACCCTAAACCTAACCCTAACTTGTTCCTAACAGAAACAAGTTTCCAACGAAAGAACAGAAAAGAAAAGCACTACTTTTAAACAGAATCACCTGTGTGTCACTCGCTCAATTAGGAATACAGGAAAACTGAAAAGTGTTATCTCGCACTGTACGGCACAGAAACAAGTTTCCATTGAAAGAACAGAAACGCAAAGCACAACTTTGTAAACTAATTCACATATATGTCGCCTGTTCAATTATTATAACAGGAAAACTGAAAAGTGTTATAACCCTAACCCTAACCCTAACCCTAAGGTCCTAACCCAACCCTAACCCCTAACCCTAACCCTAACCCTAACCCTAACCCCTAACCCTAACCCTAACCCTAACCCTAACCTTAACTTGTTCCTAACAGGAACAAGTTTCCAACGAAAGAATGTAAATGAAAAGCACTACTTTGTAAACTGAATCACATGTGTGTCACTCGCTCAATTAGGAATACAGGAACACCGAAAAGTGTTATCTCGCACTGTACGGCACAGAAACTAGTTTCCATCGAAAGAACAGAAAAGCAAAGCACAACTTTGTAAACTAAATCACATACGTGTCGCCCATACAATTATTACAACAGGAAAACTGAAAAGTGATATATCACACTGCACAGCACAGAAACAAGTTTCCAAGAAGAACAGAAACCCAAAACACTACTTTGTAAACTAATTCACAAGTGTGTCGCTCGTTCAATTAGGAATACAGGGAAACCGAAAAGTGTTATCTCACACTGTACGGCACAGAAACAAGTTTCCAAAGAAAGAACAGAAACGCAAAGCACAACTTTGTAAACTAATTCACATATGTGTCGCCTGTTCAATTATTATAGTAGGAAAACTGAAAAGTGATATAACCCTAACCCTAACCCTAACCCTAAGGCCCTAACCCTAACCCTAACCCTAACCCCTAACCCTAAACCTAACCCTAAACGTAACCCTAACCCTAACGCTTACCCTATCCCTTACCAAGCCCTAACCTCACCCTAACTGTAACCCTAAACCTAACCCTAACCCTAAACCTAACCCTAACTTGTTCCTAACAGAAACAAGTTTCCAACGAAAGAACAGAAAAGAAAAGCACTACTTTTAAACAGAATCACCTGTGTGTCACTCGCTCAATTAGGAATACAGGAAAACTGAAAAGTGTTATCTCGCACTGTACGGCACAGAAACAAGTTTCCATTGAAAGAACAGAAACGCAAAGCACAACTTTGTAAACTAATTCACATATATGTCGCCTGTTCAATTACTATAACAGGAAAACTGAAAAGTGATATAACCCTAACCCTAACCCTAACCCTAAGGTCCTAACCCAAACCTAACCTCTAACCCTAACCCTAACCCTAACCCTAACCCTAACCCTAACCCCTAACCCTAACCCTAACCCTAACCCTAACCCTAACCCTAACCCTAACTTGTTCCTAACAGGAACAAGTTTCCAACGAAAGAATGTAAATGAAAAGCACTACTTTGTAAACTGAATCACATGTGTGTCACTCGCTCAATTAGGAATACAGGAAAACCGAAAAGTGTTATCTCGCACTGTACGGCACAGAAACTAGTTTCCATCGAAAGAACAGAAAAGCAAAGCACAACTTTGTAAACTAAATCACATAAGTGTTGCCCGTTCAATTATTACAACAGGAAAACTGAAAAGTGATATATCACACTGTACAGCACAGAAACAAGTTTCCAAGAAGAACAGAAACCCAAAGCACTACTTTGGAAACTAAATCACAAGTGTGTCGCTCGTTCAATTAGGAATACAGGGAAACCGGAAAGTGTTATCTCACACTGTATGGCACAGAAACAAGTTTCCAAAGAAAGAACAGAAACGCAAAGCACAACTTTGTAAACTAAATCACATACGTGTCGCCCGTACAATTATTACAACAGGAAAACTGAAAAGTGATATATCACACTGCACAGCACAGAAACAAGTTTCCAAGAAGAACAGAAACCCAAAACACTACTTTGTAAACTAATTCACATGTGTGTCGCTCGCTCAATTAGGAATACAGGGAAACCGAAAAGTGTTATCTCACACTGTATGGCACAGAAACAAGTTTCCAAAGAAAGAACAGAAACGCAAAGCACAACTTTGTAATCTAAATGACATACGTGTCGCATGTTCAATTATTATAAGAGGAAAACTGAAAAGTGATGTAACACACTGTACAGCACAGGAACATGTTTCCATCGAAAGAACAGAAACGCAAAGCACAACTTTGTAATCTAAATGACATACGTGTCGCCTGTTCAATTATTATAACAGGAAAACTGAAAAGTGATATATCACATTGTACAGCACAGGAACAAGTTTCAAATGAAAGAACAAAAAAGAAAATCACTAATTTGTAAACTAAATCACATATGTGTCGCTCACTCCATTAGGATTACAGGAAAACTGAAAAGTAATATATCTCACTGTACAGCACAAGAACAAGTTTCCAACGAAAGAACAGAAAAGCAAAGCACTATTTTAAACAGAATCACGTGTGTCGCTCGCTCAATTAGGAATACAGGAAAACTGAAAAGTGTTATCTCGCACTGTACGGCACAGAAACAAGTTTCCATTGAAAGAACAGAAACGCAAAGCACAACTTTGTAAACTAATTCACATATGTGTCACCTGTTCAATTATTATAACAGGAAAACTGAAAAGTGATATAACCCTAACCCTAACCCTAACCCTAAGGCCCTAACCCTAACCCTAACCCCTAACCCTAAACCTAACCCTAACCCCTAACCCTAACCCTAACCCTAACCCTAACCCTAACACTAACACTAACACTAACCCTATCCCTTATCAAGCCCTAACCTAAACCTAACCCTAACCCTAACCCTAACCCTAACCCTAACCCTAACTTGTTCTTAACAGGAACAAGTTTCCAAGGAAAGAATGTGAATGAAAAGCACTACTTTGTAAACTGAATCACATGTGTGTCACTCGCTCAATTAGGAATACAGGAAAACCGAAAAGTGTTATCTCGCACTGTACGGCACAGAAACTAGTTTCCATCGAAAGAACAGAAAAGCAAAGCACAACTTTGTAAACTAAATCACATACGTGTCGCCCGTTCAATTATTACAACAGGAACACTGAAAAGTGATATATCACACTGTACAGCACAGAAACAAGTTTCCAAGAAGAAGAGAAACCCAAAGCACTACTTTGTAAACTAAATCACATGTGTGTCGCTCGCTCAATTAGGAATACAGGGAAACCGAAAAGTGTTATCTCACACTGTATGGCACAGAAACAAGTTTCCAAAGAAAGAACAGAAACGGAAAGCACAACTTTGTAAACTAAATGACATACGTGTCGCCTGTTCAATTATTATAAGAGGAAAACTGAAAAGTGATATAACACACTGTACAGCACAGGAACATGTTTCCATTGAAAGAACAGAAACGCAAAGCACAACTTTGTAAACTAATTCACATATGTGTCGCCTGTTCAATTATTATAACAGG
The DNA here is from genome assembly GCF_030254825.1 of Meriones unguiculatus. NCBI lineage: Eukaryota > Metazoa > Chordata > Mammalia > Rodentia > Muridae > Meriones > Meriones unguiculatus. Next base: position 4,003,589 of record NC_083366.1, read on the forward strand.
AAAACTGAAAAGTGATATAACCCTAACCGTAACCCTAACCCTAAGGCCCTAACCCTAACCCTAACCCTAACCCTAACCCTAACCCTAACGCTAACCCTATCCCTTACCCAGCCCTAACCTAACCCTAACCCTAACCCTAACCCTAACCCTAACTTGTTCCTAACAGGAACAAGTTTCCAACGAAAGAACGTAAATGAAAAGCACAACTTTGTAAACTGAATCACATGTGTGTCACTCGCTCAATTAGGAATACAGGAAAACCGAAAAGTGTTATCTCGCACTGTACGGCACAGAAACTAGTTTCCATCGAAAGAACAGAAAAGCAAAGCACCACTTTGTAAACTAAATCACATACGTGTCGCCCGTTCAGTTATTACAACAGGAAAACTGAAAAGTGATATATCACACTGTACAGCAGAGAAACAATTTTCCATGAAGAACAGAAACCCAAAGCACTACTTTGTAAACTAAATCACATGTGTGTCGCTCGCTCAAGTAGGAATACAGGGAAACCGAAAAGTGTTATCTCACACTGTATGGCACAGAAACAAGTTTCCAAAGAAAGAACAGAAACGGAAAGCACAACTTTGTAAACTAAATAACATACGTGTCGCCTGTTCAATTATTATAAGAGGAAAACTGAAAAGTGATATAACACACTGTACAGCACAGGAACATGTTTCCATTGAAAGAACAGAAACGCAAAGCACAACTTGGTAAACTAATTCACATATGTGTCGCCTGTTCAATTATTATAATAGGAAAACTGAAAAGTGATATAACCCTAACCCTAACCCTAACCCTAAGGCCCTAACCCTAACCCTAACACTAACCCTAAACCTAACACTAACCATATCCCTTACCAAGCCCTAACCTAAACCTAACCCTAACCCTAACCCTAACCCTAACCCTAACTTGTTCCTAACAGGAACAAGTTTCCAAGGAAAGAATGTGAATGAAAAGCACTACTTTGTAAACTGAATCACATGTGTGTCACTCGCTCAATTAGGAATACAGGAAAACCGAAAAGTGTTATCTCGCACTGTACGGCACAGAAACTAGTTTCCATCGAAAGAACAGAAAAGCAAAGCACAACTTTGTAAACTAAATCACATACGTGTCGCCCGTTCAATTATTACAACAGGAAAACTGAAAAGTGATATATCACACTGTACAGCACAGAAACAAGTTTCCAAGAAGAACAGAAACCCAAAGCACTACTTTGTAAACTAAATCACATGGGTGTCGCTCACTCAATTAGGAATACAGGGAAACCGGAAAGTGTTATCTCACACTGTATGGCACAGAAACACGTTTCCAAAGAAAGAACAGAAACGCAAAGCACAACTTTGTAAACTAAATGACATACGTGTCGCCTGTTCAATTATTATAAGAGGAAAACTGAAAAGTGATATAACACACTGTACAGCACAGGAACATGTTTCCATCGAAAGAACAGAAACGCAAAGCACATCTTTGTAAACTAATTCACATACGTGTCGCCTGTTCAATTAATATAACAGGAAAACTGAAAAGTGATATATCACATTGTACAGCACAGGAACAAGTTTCAAATGAAAGAACAAAAAAGAAAATCACTAATTTGTAAACTAAATCACATATGTGTCGCTCACTCCATTAGGATTACAGGAAAACTGAAAAGTAATATATCTCACTGTACAGCACAAGAACAAGTTTACAACGAAAGAACAGAAAAGCAAAGCACTACTTTTAAACAGAATCACGTGTGTCGCTCGCTCAATTAGGAATACAGGAAAACTGAAAAGTGTTATCTCGCACTGTACGGCACAGAAACAAGTTTCCATTGAAAGAACAGAAACGCAAAGCACAACTTTGTAAACTAATTCACATATATGTCGCCTGTTCAATTATTATAACAGGAACACTGAAAAGTGTTATATCACACTGTACAGCACAGAAACAAGTTTCCAAGAAGAACAGAAACCCAAAGCACTACTTTGTAAACTAAATCACATGTGTGTTGCTCGCTCAATTAGGAATACAGGGAAACCGAAAAGTGTTATCTCACACTGTATGGCACAGAAACAAGTTTAAAAAGAAAGAACAGAAACGGAAAGCACAACTTTGTAAACTAAATGACATACGTGTCGCCTGTTCAATTATTATAAGAGGAAAACTGAAAAGTGATATAACACACTGTACAGCACAGGAACATGTTTCCATCGAAAGAACAGAAACGCAAAGCACAACTTTGTAAACTAATTCACATATGTGTCGCCTGTTCAATTATTATAATAGGAAAACTGAAAAGTGATATAACCCTAACCCTAACCCTAACCCTAAGGCCCTAACCCTAACCCTAACCCTAACCCTAACCCTAACTCTAACCCCTAACCCTAACCCTAACCCTAAAACTAACCCTAAACGTAACCCTAACCCTAACGCTAACCCTATCCCTTACCAAGCCCTAACCTAACCCTAACGCTAACCCTAAACCTAAACCTAACCCTAAACCTAAACCTAACTTGTTCCTAACAGAAACAAGTTTCCAACGAAAGAACAGAAAAGAAAAGCACTACTTTTAAACAGAATCACCTGTGTGTCACTCGCTCAATTACGAATACAGGAAAACTGAAAAGTGTTATCTCGCACTGTACGGCACAGAAACAAGTTTCCATTGAAAGAACAGAAACGCAAAGCACAACTTTGTAAACTAATTCACATATGTGTCGCCTGTTCAATTATTATAACAGGAAAACTGAAAAGTGATATAACCCTAACCCTAACCCTAACCCTAAGGTCCTAACCCAACCCTAACCCCTAACCCTAACCCTAACCCTAACCCTAACCCTAACCCTAACACCTAACCCTAACCCTAACCCTAACCCTAACCCTAACCCTAACCCTAACCCTTTTCAGTTTTCCTGTTATAATAATTGAACAGGCAACACATATGTGAATTAGTTTACAAAGTTGTGCTTTGGGTTTCTGTTCTTTCAATGGAAACTTGTTTCTGTGCCGTACAGTGCGAGATAACACTTTTCAGTTTTCCTGTATTCCTAATTGAGCGAGCGACACACAGGTGATTTTGTTTAAAAGTAGTGCTTTGCTTTTCTGTTCTTTCGTTGGAAACTTGTTCTTGTGCTGTACAGTGAGATATATTACTTTTCAGTTTTCCTGTATTCCTAATGAAGCGAGCGACACACATGTGATTCAGTTTACAAAGTAGTGCTTTTCTTTTACGTTCTTTCGTAGGAAACTTGTTCCTGTTAGGAACAAGTTAGGGTTAGGGTTAGGGTTAGGGTTAGGGTTAGGGTTAGGGGTTAGGGTTAGGGTTATGGTTAGGATTAGGGTTAGGGGTTAGGGTTAGTGTTAGGGTTAGGGCCTTAGGGTTAGGGTTAGTGTTAGGGTTATATCACTTTTCAGTTTTCCTGTTATAATAATTGAACAGGCGACACGTATGTGAATTAGTTTACAAAGTTGTGCTTTGCATTTCTGTTCTTTCGATGGAAACATGTTCCTGTGCTGTACAGTGTGTTATATCACTTTTCAGTTTTCCTCTTATAATAATTAAACAGGCGACACGTATGTCATTTAGTTTACACAGTTGTGCTTCCCGTTTCTGTTCTTTCTTTGGTAACTTGTTTCTGTGCCATACAGTGTGAGATAACACTTTTCGGTTTCCCTGTATTCCTAATTGAGTGAGAGACACACATGTGATTTAGTTTACAAAGTAGTGCTTTTGGTTTCTGTTCTTCTTGGAAACTTGTTTCTGTGCTGTACAGTGTGATATATCACTTTTCAGTTTTCCTGTTGTAATAATTGAACGGGCGACATGTATGTGATTTAGTTTACAAAGTTGTTCTTTGCTTTTCTGTTCTTTCGATGGAAATTAGTTTCTGTGCCCTACAGTGCGATATAACACTTTTCGGTTTTCCTGTATTCTTAATTGAGCGAGCGACACACAGGTGATTCTGTTTAAAAGTAGTGCTTTGCTTTTCTGTTCTTTCGTTGGAAACTTGTTCTTGTGCTGTACAGTGAGAAATATTACTGTTCAGTTTTCCTGTATTCCTAATTGAGCGAGTGACACACATGTGATTCAGTTTACAAAGTAGTGCTTTTCATTTACGTTCTTTCGTTGGAAAATTGTTCCTGTTAGGAACAAGTTAGGGTTAGGGTTAGGGTTAGGGTTAGGGTTAGGGTTAGGGTTAGGGGTTAGGGTTAGGGTTAGGGTTAGGGTTAGGGTTAGGGGTTAGGGTTGGGTTAGGACCTTAGGGTTAGGGTTAGGGTTAGGGTTATATCACTTTTCAGAACAAGTTTCCAACGAAAGAATGTAAATGAAAAGCACTACTTTGTAAACTGAATCACATGTGTGTCACTCGCTCAATTAGGAATACAGGAAAACCGAAAAGTGTTATCTCGCATTGTACGGCACAGAAACAAGTTTCCATTGAAAGAACAGAAACGCAAAGCACAACTTTCTAAACTAATTCACATATGTGTCGCCTGTTCAATTATTATAACAGGAAAACTGAAAAGTGATATAACCCTAACCCTAACCCTAACCCTAAGGCCCTAACCCAACCCTAACCCCTAACCCTAACCCTAACCCTAACCCTAACCCTAACCCCTAACCCTAACCCTAACCCTAACCCTAACCCTAACCCTAACCCTAACTTGTTCCTAACAGGAACAAGTTTCCTAACAGGAACAAGTTTCCAACGAAAGAATGTAAATGAAAAGCACTACTTTGTAAACTGAATCACATGTGTGTCACTCGCTCAATTAGGAATACAGGAAAACCGAAAAGTGTTATATCGCACTGTACGGCACAGAAACTAGTTTCCATCGAAAGAACAGAAAAGCAAAGCACAACTTTGTAAACTAAATCACATACGTGTCGCCCGTTCAATTATTACAACAGGAAAACTGAAAAGTGATATATCACACTGTACAGCACAGAAACAAGTTTCCAAGAAGAACAGAAACCCAAAGCACTACTTTGTAAACTAAATCACAGGTGTGTCGCTCGCTCAATTAGGAATACAGGGAAACCGGAAAGTGTTATCTCACACTGTATGGCACAGAAACAAGTTTCCAAAGAAAGAACAGAAACGCAAAGCAAAACTTTGTAAACTAAATGACATACGTGTCGCCTGTTCAATTATTATAAGAGGAAAACTGAAAAGTGATATAACACACTTTACACTACAGGAACATGTTTCCATCAAAAGAACAGAAACGCAGAGCACAACTTTGTAAACTAATTCACATACGTGTCGCCTGTTCAATTATTATAACAGGAAAACTGAAAAGTGATATAACCCTAACCCTAACCCTAACCCTAAGGCCCTAACCCTAACCCTAACCCTAACCCTAACCCTAACCCCTAACCCTAACCCTAACCCTAACCCTAACCCTAACCCTAACCCTAACCCTAACCCTAACGCTAACCCTATCCCTTACCCAGCCCTAACCTAACCCTAACCCTAACCCTAACCCTAACCCTAACTTGTTCCTATAAGGAACAAGTTTCCAACGAAAGAATGTAAATGAAAAGCACTACTTGGTAAACTGAATCACATGTGTGTCACTCGCTCAATTAGGAATACAGGAAAACCGAAAAGTATTATCTCGCACTGTAATGCACAGAAACTAGTTTCCATCGAAAGAACAGAAAAGCAAAGCACAACTTTGTAAACTAAATCACATACGTGTCGCCCATTCAATTATTACAACAGGAAAACTGAAAAGTGATATATCACACTGTACAGCACAGAAAAAATTTTCCAAGAAGAACAGAAACCCAAAACACTACTTTGTAAACTAAATCACATGTGTGTCGCTCGCTCAATTAGGAATACAGGGAAACCGAAAAGTGTTATCTCACACTGTATGGCACAGAAACAAGTTTCCAAAGAAAGATCAGAAACGCAAAGCACAACTTTGTAAACTAACTGAAATACGTGTCGCCTTTTCAATTATTATAAGAGGAAAACTGAAAAGTGATATAACACACTGTACATCACAGGAACATGTTTCCATCAAAAGAATAGAAACGCAAAGCACAACTTTGTAAACTAATTCACATACGTGTCGCCTGTTCAATTATTATAAGAGGAAAAATGAAAAGTGATATAACACACTGTAAAGCACAGGAACATGTTTCCATCGAAAGAACAGAAACGCAAAGCACAACTTTGTAAACTAATTCACATACGTGTCGCCTGTTCAATTATTGTAACAGGAAAACTGAAAAGTGATATATCACATTGTACAGCACAGGAACAAGTTTCAAATGAAAGAACAAAAAAGAAAATCACTAATTTGTAAACTAAATCACATGTGTGTCGCTCGCTTCATTAGGAATACAGGAAAACTGAAAAGTAATATATCTCACTGTACAGCACAAGAACAAGTTTCCAACGAAAGAACAGAAAAGCAAAGCACTACTTTTAAACAGAATCACCTGTGTGTCGCTCGCTCAATTAGGAATACAGGAAAACTGAAAAATGTTATCTCGCACTGTACGGCCAGAAACAAGTTTCCATTGAAAGAACAGAAACGCAAAGCACAACTTTGTAAACTAATTCACATATGTGTCGCCTGTTCAATTATTATAACAGGAAAACTGAAAAGTGATATAACCCTAACCCTAATGCTAACCCTAAAGCCCTAACCCAACCCTAACCCCTAACCCTAACCTTAACCCTAACCCTAACCCTAACCCTAACCCTAATGCTAACCCTAACCCTAACCCTAACCTTAACCCTAACTTGTTCCTAACAGGAACAAGTTTCCTAACAGGAACAAGTTTCCAACGAAAGAATGTAAATGAAAAGCACTACTTTGTAAACTGAATCACATGTGTGTCACTCGCTCAATTAGGAATACAGGAAAACCGAAAAGTGTTATCTCGCACTGTACGGCACAGAAACTAGTTTCCATCGAAAGAACAGAAAAGCAAAGCACAACTTTGTAAACTAAATCACATACGTGTCGCCCGTTCAATTATTACAACAGGAAAACTGAAAAGTGATATATCACACTGTACAGCACAGAAACAAGTTTCCAAGAAGAACAGAAACCCAAAGCACTACTTTGGAAACTAAATCACAAGTGTGTCGCTCGCTCAATTAGGAATACAGGGAAACCGGAAAGTGTTATCTCACACTGTATGGCACAGAAACAAGTTTCCAAAGAAAGAACAGAAACGCAAAGCACAACTTAGTAAACTAAATGACATACGTGTCGCCTGTTTAATTATTATAAGAGGAAAACTGAAAAGTGATATAACACACTGTACAGCACAGGAACATGTTTCCATCGAAAGAACAGAAAAGCAAAGCACAACTTTGTAAACTAAATCACATACGTGTCGCCTGTTCAATTATTATAACAGGAAAACTGAAAAGTGATATAACCCTAACACTAACCCTAACGCTAAGGCCCTAACCCTAACCCTAACCCTAACCCTAACCCTAAACCTAACTTGTTCCTAACAGGAACAAGTTTCCAACGAAAGAATGTAAATGAAAAGCACTACTTTGTAAACTGAATCACATGTGTGTCACTCGCTCAATTTGGAATACAGGAAAACCGAAAAGTGTTATCTCGCACTGTACGGCACAGAAACTAGTTTCCATCGAAAGAACAGAAAAGCAAAGCACAACTTTGTAAACCAATTCACATACATGTCGCCTGTTCAATTATTATAAGAGGAAAACTGAAAAGTGATATAACACACTGTACAGCACAGGAACATGTTTCCATCGAAAGAACAGAAAAGCAAAGCACAACTTTGTAAACTAAATCACATACGTGTCGCCCGTTCAATTATTACAACAGGCAAACTGAAAAGTGATATATCACACTGTACAGCACATAAACAAGTTTCCAAGAAGAACATAAACCCAAAGCACTACTTTGTAAACTAAATCACAAGTGTGTCGCTCACTCAATTAGGAATACAGGGAAACCGGAAAGTGTTATCTCACACTGTATGGCACAGAAACAAGTTTCCAAAGAAAGAACAGAAACGCAAAGCACAACTTTGTAAACTAAATGACATACGTGTCGCCTGTTCAATTATTATAAGAGAAAAACTGAAAAGTGATATAACACACTGTACAGCACAGGAACATGTTTCCATCGAAAGAACAGAAACGCAAAGCACAACTTTGTAAACTAATTCACATACGTGTCGCCTGTTCAATTATTATAACAGGAAAACTGAAAAGTGATATAACCCTAACACTAACCCTAACCCTAAGGCCCTAACCATAACCCTAACCCTAACCCCTAACCCTAACCCTAACCCTAACCCCTAAAACTAACCCTAACCCTAACGTAACCCTATCCCTTACCCAGCCCTAACCTAACCCTAACCCTAACCCTAACCCTAACCCTAACCCTAACTTGTTCCTAACAGGAACAAGTTTCCAACGAAAGAATGTAAATGAAAAGCACTACTTTGTAAACTGAATCACATGTGTGTCACTCGCTCAATTAGGAATACAGGAAAACCGAAAAGTGTTATCTTGCACTTTACGGCACAGAAACTAGTTTCCATCGAAAGAACAGAAAAGCAAAGCACAACTTTGTAAACTAAATCACATACGTGTCGCCCGTTCAATTATTACAACAGGAAAACTGAAAAGTGATATATCACACTGTACAGCACAGAAACAAGTTTCCAAGAAGAACAGAAACCCAAAGCACTACTTTGGAAACTAAATCACAAGTGTGTCGTTCGCTCAATTAGGAATACAGGGAAACCGGAAAGTGTTATCTCACACTGTATGGCACAGAAACAAGTTTCCAAAGAAAGAACAGAAACGCAAAGCACAACTTAGTAAACTAAATGACATACGTGTCGCCTGTTTAATTATTATAAGAGGAAAACTGAAAAGTGATATAACACACTGTACAGCACAGGAACATGTTTCCATCGAAAGAACAGAAAAGCAAAGCACAACTTTGTAAACTAATTCACATACGTGTCGCCTGTTCAATTATTATAACAGGAAAACTGAAAAGTGATATAACCCTAACACTAACCCTAACCCTAAGGCCCTAACCCTAACCCTAACCCTAACCCTAACCCTAAACTAATTCATATACGTGTCGCCTGTTCAATTATTATAACAGGAAAACTGAAAAGTGATATAACCCTAACCCTAACCCTAACCCTAAGGCCCTAATCCTAACCCTAACCCCTAACCCTAACCCTAACCCTAACCCTAACCCTAACCCCTCAACCTAACCCTAACCCTAACCCTAACCCTAACCCTAACCCTAACCCTAACCCTAACGCTAACCCTAACCCTAACCCTAACCCTAACCCTAACCCTAACCCTAACCTTAACTTGTTCCTAACAGGAACAAGTTTCCTAACAGGAACAAGTTTCCAACGAAAGAATGTAAATGAAAAGCACTTCTATGTAAACTGAATCACATGTGTGTCACTCGCTCAATTAGGAATACAGGAAAACCGAAAAGTGTTATCTCACACTGTAAGGCACAGAAACTTGTTTCCATCAAAAGAACAGAAAAGCAAAGCACAACTTTGTAAACAAAATCACATACGTGTCGCCCGTTCAATTATTACAACAGGAAAACTGAAAAGTGATATATCACACTGTACAGCACAGAAACAAGTTTCCAAGAAGAACAGAAACCAAAAGCACTACTTTGTAAACTAAATCACATGTGTGTCGCTCGCTCAATTAGGAATACAGGAAAACCGAAAACTGTTATCTCGCACTTTAATGCACAGAAACTAGTTTCCATCGAAAGAACAGAAAAGCAAAGCACAACTTTGTAAACTAAATCACATACGTGTCGCCTGTTCAGTTATTATAACAGGAAAACTGAAAAGTGATATAACCCTAACACTAACCCTAACCCTAAGGCCCTAACCCTAACCCTAACCCTAACCCTAACCCTAACCCTAAACCTAACTTGTTCCTAACAGGAACAAGTTTCCAACGAAAGAATGTAAATGAAAAGCACTACTTTGTAAACTGAATCACATGTGTGTCACTCGCTCAATTAGGAATACAGGAAAACCGAAAAGTTTTATCTCGCACTGTACGGCACAGAAACTAGTTTCCATCGAAAGAACAGAAAAGCATAGCACAACTTTGTAAACCAATTCACATATATGTCGCCTGTTCAATTATTGTAACAGGAAAACTGAAAAGTGATATATCACATTGTACAGCACAGGAACAAGTTTCAAATGAAAGAACAAAAAAGAAAATCACTAATTTGTAAACTAAATCACATGTGTGTCGCTCGCTTCAATAGGAATACAGGAAAACTGAAAAGTAATATATCTCACTGTACAGCACAAGAACAAGTTTCCAAGAAGAACAGAAACCCAAAGCACTACTTTGGAAACTAAATCACAAGTGTGTCGCTCGCTCAATTAGGAATACAGGGAAACCGGAAAGTGTTATCTCACACTGTATGGCACAGAAACAAGTTTCCATTGAAAGAACAGAAAAGCAAAGCACAACTTTGTAAACTAAATCACATACGTGTCGCCCGTTCAATTATTACAACAGGAAAACTGAAAAGTGATATATCACACTGTACAGCACAGAAACAAGTTTCCAAGAAGAACAGAAACCCAAAGCACTACTTTTTTAAATTAATCACAAGTGTGTCGCTCGCTCAATTAGGAATACAGGGAAACCGGAAAGTGTTATCTCACACTGTATGGCACAGAAACAAGTTTCCAAAGAAAGAACAGAAACGCAAAGCACAACTTTGTAAACTAAATGAAATACGTGTCGCCTGTTCAATTATTATAAGAGGAAAACTGAAAAGTGATATAACACACTTTACACTACAGGAACATGTTTCCATCAAAAGAACAGAAACGCAAAGCACAAATTTGTAAACTAATTCACATACGTGTCGCCCGTTCAATTATTACAACAGGAAAGCTGAAAAGTGATATATCACACTGTACAGCACCTAAACAAGTTTCCAAGAAGAACAGAAACCCAAAGCACTACTTTGGAAACTAAATCACAAGTGTGTCGCTCACTCAATTAGGAATACAGGGAAACCGGAAAGTGTTATCTCACACTGTATGGCACAGAAACAAGTTTCCATCAAAAGAACATTAACGCAAAGCACAACTTTGTAAACTAATTCACATACGTGTCGCCTGTTCAATTATTATAACATGAAAACTGAAATGTGATATAACCCTAACCCTAACCCTAAGGCCCTAACCCTAACCCTAACCCTAACCCCTAACCTTAACCCTAACCCTAACCCTAACCCTAACCCTAACCCTAACGCTAACCCTATCACTTACCCAGCCCTAACCTAACCCTAACCCTAACCCTAACCCAAACTTGTTCCTAACAGGAACAATTTTCCAACGAAAGAACGTAAATGAAAAGCACTACTTTGTAAACTGAATCACATGTGTGTCACTCGCTCAATTAGGAATACTGGAAAACTGAACAGTAATATTTCTCACTGTACAGCACAAGAACAACTTTCCAACGAAAGAACAGAAAAGCAAAGCACTAATTTTAAACAGAATCACCTGTGTGTCGCTCGCTCAATTAGGAATACAGGAAAACTGAAAAGTATTATCTCGCACTGTACGGCACAGAAACAAGTTTCCATTGAAAGAACAGAAAGGCAAAGCACAACTTTGTAAACTAATTCACATATGTGTCGCCTGTTCAATTATTATAACAGGAAAACTGAAAAGTGATATAACCCTAACCCTAACCCTAACCCTAAGGCCCTAACCCTAACCCTAACCCTAACCCTAACCCCTAACCTTAACCCTAACCCTAACCCTAACCCTAACCCTAACCCTAACCCTAACTTGTTCCTAACAGGAACAATTTTCCAACGAAAGAACGTAAATGAAAAGCACTACTTTGTAAACTGAATCACATGTGTGTCACTCGCTCAATTAGGAATACAGGAAAACCGAAAAGTGTTATCTCGCACTGTACGGCACAGAAACTAGTTTTCATCGAAAGAACAGAAAAGCAAAGCACAACTTTGTAAACTAAATCACATACGTGTCGCCTGTTCAATTATTATAAGAGGAAAACTGAAAAGTGATATATCACACTGTACAGCACAGAAACAAGTTTCCAAGAAGAACAGAAACCCAAAGCACTACTTTGTAAACTAAATCACATGTGTGTCGCTCGCTCAATTAGGAATACAGGGAAACCGGAAAGTGTTATCTCACACTGTATGGCACAGAAACAAGTTTCCAAAGAAAGAACAGAAACGCAAAGCACACCTTTGTAAACTAAATGACATACGTGTCGCCTGTTCAATTATTATAAGAGGAAAACTGAAAAGTGATATATCACATTGTACAGCACAGGAACAAGTTTCAAATGAAAGAACAAAAAAGAAAATCAGTAATTTGTAAACTAAATCACATGTGTGTCGTTCGATCCATTAGTAATACAGGAAAACTGAACAGTAATATATCTCACTGTACAGCACAAGAACAAGTTTCCAAGAAGAACAGAAACCCAAAGCACTACTTTGGAAACTAAATCACAAGTGTGTCGCTCACTCAATTAGGAATACAGGGAAACCGGAAAGTGTTATCTCACACTGTATGGCACAGAAACAAGTTTCCATCAAAAGAACATTAACGCAAAGCACAACTTTGTAAACTAATTCACATACGTGTCGCCTGTTCAATTATTATAACATGAAAACTGAAATGTGATATAACCCTAACCCTAACCCTAAGGCCCTAACCCTAACCCTAACCCTAACCCCTAACCTTAACCCTAACCCTAACCCTAACCCTAACCCTAACCCTAACGCTAACCCTATCACTTACCCAGCCCTAACCTAACCCTAACCCTAACCCTAACCCAAACTTGTTCCTAACAGGAACAATTTTCCAACGAAAGAACGTAAATGAAAAGCACTACTTTGTAAACTGAATCACATGTGTGTCACTCGCTCAATTAGGAATACTGGAAAACTGAACAGTAATATTTCTCACTGTACAGCACAAGAACAACTTTCCAACGAAAGAACAGAAAAGCAAAGCACTAATTTTAAACAGAATCACCTGTGTGTCGCTCGCTCAATTAGGAATACAGGAAAACTGAAAAGTGTTATCTCGCACTGTACGGCACAGAAACAAGTTTCCATTGAAAGAACAGAAAGGCAAAGCACAACTTTGTAAACTAATTCACATATGTGTCGCCTGTTCAATTATTATAACAGGAAAACTGAAAAGTGATATAACCCTAACCCTAACCCTAACCCTAAGGCCCTAACCCTAACCCTAACCCTAACCCTAACCCCTAACCTTAACCCTAACCCTAACCCTAACCCTAACCCTAACCCTAACCCTAACTTGTTCCTAACAGGAACAATTTTCCAACGAAAGAACGTAAATGAAAAGCACTACTTTGTAAACTGAATCACATGTGTGTCACTCGCTCAATTAGGAATACAGGAAAACCGAAAAGTGTTATCTCGCACTGTACGGCACAGAAACTAGTTTTCATCGAAAGAACAGAAAAGCAAAGCACAACTTTGTAAACTAAATCACATACGTGTCGCCTGTTCAATTATTATAAGAGGAAAACTGAAAAGTGATATATCACACTGTACAGCACAGAAACAAGTTTCCAAGAAGAACAGAAACCCAAAGCACTACTTTGTAAACTAAATCACATGTGTGTCGCTCGCTCAATTAGGAATACAGGGAAACCGGAAAGTGTTATCTCACACTGTATGGCACAGAAACAAGTTTCCAAAGAAAGAACAGAAACGCAAAGCACACCTTTGTAAACTAAATGACATACGTGTCGCCTGTTCAATTATTATAAGAGGAAAACTGAAAAGTGATATATCACATTGTACAGCACAGGAACAAGTTTCAAATGAAAGAACAAAAAAGAAAATCAGTAATTTGTAAACTAAATCACATGTGTGTCGTTCGATCCATTAGTAATACAGGAAAACTGAACAGTAATATATCTCACTGTACAGCACAAGAACAAGTTTCCAAGGAAAGAACAGAAAAGCAAAGCACTACTTTTAAACAGAATCACCTGTGTGTCCCTCGCTCAATTAGGAATACAGGAAAACTGAAAAGTGTTATCTCGCACTGTACGGCACAGAAACAAGTTTCCATTGAAAGAACAGAACAGCAAAACACAACTTTGTAAACTAATTCACATATGTGTCACCTGTTCAATTATTATAACATGAAAACTGAAATGTGATATAACCCTAACCCTAACCCTAAGGCCCTAACCCTAACCCTAACCCTAACCCCTAACCTTAACCCTAACCCTAACCCTAACCCTAACCCTAACCCTAACGCTAACCCTATCACTTACCCAGCCCTAACCTAACCCTAACCCTAACCCTAACCCTCTCCCTAACTTGTTCCTAACAGGAACAATTTTCCAACGAAAGAACGTAAATGAAAAGCACTACTTTGTAAACTGAATCACATGTGTGTCACTCGCTCAATTAGGAATACAGGAAAACTGAACAGTAATATTTCTCACTGTACAGCACAAGAACAACTTTCCAACGAAAGAACAGAAAAGCAAAGCACTAATTTTAAAAGAATCACCTGTGTGTCGCTCGCTCAATTAGGAATACAGGAAAACTGAAAAGTGTTATCTCGCACTGTACGGCACAGAAACAAGTTTCCATTGAAAGAACAGAAACGCAAAGCACAACTTTGTAAACTAATTCACATATGTGTCGCCTGTTCAATTATTATAACAGGAAAACTGAAAAGTGATATAACCCTAACCCTAACCCTAACCCTAAGGCCCTCACCCTAACCCTAACCCTAACCCTAACCCCTAACCTTAACCCTAACCCTAACCCTAACCCTAACCCTAACCCCTAACCCCTAACCCTAACCCTAACCCTAACCCTAACCCTAACCCTAACCCTAACGCTAACCCTATCCCTTACCCAGCCCTAACCTAACCCTAACCCTAACCCTAACCCTAACCCTAACCCTAACTTGTTCCTAACAGGAACAATTTTCCAACGAAAGAACGTAAATGAAAAGCACTACTTTGTAAACTGAATCACATGAGTGTCACTCGCTCAATTAGGAATACAGGAAAACCGAAAAGTGTTATCTCGCACTGTACGGCACAGAAACTAGTTTCCATCGAAAGAACAGAAAATCAAAGCACAACTTTGTAAACTAAATCACATACGTGTCGCCCGTTCAATTATTACAACAGGAAAACTGAAAAGTGATATATCACACTGTACAGCACAGAAACAAGTATCCAAGAAGAACAGAAACCGAAAGCACTACTTTGTGAACTAAATCACATGTGTGTCGCTCGCTCAATTAGGAATACAGGGAAACCGGAAAGTGTTATCTCACACTGTATGGCACAGAAACAAGTTTCCAAAGAAAGAACAGAAACGCAAAGCACACCTTTGTAAACTAAATGACATATGTGTCGCCTGTTCAATTATTATAAAAGGAAAACTGAAAAGTGATATAACCCTAACCCTAACCCTAAGGCCCTAACCCTAACCCTAACCCTAACCCTAACCCTAACCCCTAACCTTAAACCTAACCCTAACCCTAACCCTAACGCTAACCCTATCACTTACCCAGCCCTAACCTAACCCTAACCCTAACCCTAACCCTAACCCTAACCCTAACCCTAACTTGTTCCTAACAGGAACAATTTTCCAACGAAAGAACGTAAATGAAAAGCACTACTTTGTAAACTGAATCACATGTGTGTCACTCGCTCAATTAGGAATACAGGAAAACTGAAAAGTGTTATCTCGCACTGTATGGCACAGAAACAAGTTTCCATTGAAAGAACAGAAACGCAAAGCACAACTTTGTAAACTAATTCACATATGTGTCGCCTGTTCAATTATTATAACAGGAAAACTGAAAAGTGATATAACCCTAACCCTAACCCTAACCCTAAGGCCCTCACCCTAACCCTAACCCTAACCCTAACCCCTAACCTTAACCCTAACCCTAACCCTAACCCTAACCCTAACCCTAAACCTAACCCCTAACCCCTAACCCTAACCCTAACCCTAACCCTAACCCTAACGCTAACCCTATCCCTTAACCAGCCCTAACCTAACCCTAACCCTAACCCTAACCCTAACCCTAACTTGTTCCTAACAGGAACAATTTTCCAACGAAAGAACGTAAATGAAAAGCACTACTTTGTAAACTGAATCACATGAGTGTCACTCGCTCAATTAGGAATACAGGAAAACCGAAAAGTGTTATCTCGCACTGTACGGCACAGAAACTAGTTTCCATCGAAAGAACAGAAAATCAAAGCACAACTTTGTAAACTAAATCACATACGTGTCGCCCGTTCAATTATTACAACAGGAAAACTGAAAAGTGATATATCACACTGTACAGCACAGAAACAAGTTTCCAAGAAGAACAGAAACCCAAAGCACTACTTTGTGAACTAAATCACATGTGTGTCGCTCGCTCAATTAGGAATACAGGGAAACCGGAAAGTGTTATCTCACACTGTATGGCACAGAAACAAGTTTCCAAAGAAAGAACAGAAACGCAAAGCACACCTTTGTAAACTAAATGACATACGTGTCGCCTGTTCAATTATTATAAGAGGAAAACTGAAAAGTGGTATATCACATTGTACAGCACAGGAACAAGTTTCAAATGAAAGAACAAAAAAGAAAATCACTAATTTGTAAACTAAATCACATGTGTGTCGTTCGCTCCATTAGGAATACAGGAAAACTGAACAGTAATATATCTCACTGTACAGCACAAGAACAAGTTTCCAACGAAAGAACAGAAAAGCAAAGCACTACTTTTAAACAGAATCACCTGTGTGTCGCTCGCTCAATTAGGAATACAGGAAAACTGAAAAGTGTTATCTCGCACTGTACGGCACATAAACAAGTTTCCATTGAAAGAACAGAAACGCAAAGCACAACTTTGTAAACTAATTCACATATGTGTCGCCTGTTCAATTATTATAACAGGAAAACTGAAAAGTGATATAACCCTAACCCTAACCCTAACACTAAGGCCCTAACCCTAAGACTAACCCTAACCCTAACCCTAACCCTTAACCTTAACCCTAACCCTAACCCTAACGCTAACCCTAACCCTAAACCTAACGCTAACCCTATCCCTTACCCAGCCCTAACCTAACCTTAACCCTAACCCTAACCCTAACCCTAACCCTAACTTGTTCCTAACAGGAACAAGTTTCCAACGAAAGAACGTAAATGAAAAGCACTACTTTGTAAACTGAATCATATGTGTGTCACTCGCTCAATTAGGAATACAGGAAAACCGAAAAGTTTTATCTCGCACTGTACGGCACAGAAACTAGTTTCCATCGAAAGAACAGAAAAGCAAAGCACAACTTTGTAAACTAAATCACATACGTGTCGCCCGTTCAATTATTACAACAGGAAAACTGAAAAGTGATATATCACACTGTACAGCACAGAAACAAGTTTCCAAGAAGAACAGAAACAAAAAGCACTACTTTGTAAACTAAATCACATGTGTGTCGCTAGCTCAATTAGGAATACAGGGAAACCGGAAAGTGTTACCTCACACCCTATGGCACAGAAACAAGTTTCCAAAGAAAGAACAGAAACGCAAAGCACACCTTTGTAAACTAAATGACATACGTGTCGCCTGTTCAATTATTATAAGAGGAAAACTGAAAAGTGATATAACACACTGTACAGCACAGGAACATGTTTCCATCGAAAGAACAGAAACGCAAAGCACAACTTTGTAAACTAATTCACATACGTGTCGCCTGTACAATTATTCTAACAGGAAAACTGAAAAGTGATATATCACATTGTACAGCACAGGAACAAGTTTCAAATGAAAAAACAAAAAAGAAAATCACTAATTTGTAAATTAAATCACCTGTGTGTCGCTCGCTCCATTAGGAATACAGGAAAACTGAACAGTAATATTTCTCACTGTACAGCACAAGAACAAGTTTCCAACGAAAGAACAGAAAAGCAAAGCACTACTTTTAAACAGAATCACCTGTGTGTCGCTCGCTCAATTAGGAATACAGGAAAACTGAAAAGTGTTATCTCGCACTGTACGGCACAGAAACAACTTTCCATTGAAAGAACAGAAAGGCAAAGCACAACTTTGTAAACTAATTCACATATGTGTCGCCTGTTCAAATATTATAAAAGGAAAACTGAAAAGTGATATAACCCTAACCCTAACCCTAAGGCCCTAACCCTAACCCTAACCCTAACCCTAACCCTAACCCTAACCCTAACCCCTAACCTTAACCCTAACCCTAACCCTAACCCTAACGCTAACCCTATCACTTACCCAGCCCTAACCTAACCCTAACCCTAACCCTAACCCTAACCCTAACTTGTTCCTAACAGGAACAATTTTCCAACGAAAGAACGTAAATGAAAAGCACTACTTTGTAAACTGAATCACATGTGTGTCACTCGCTCAATTAGGAATACAGGAAAACTGAACAGTAATATTTCTCACTGTACAGCACAAGAACAACTTTCCAACGAAAGAACAGAAAGGCAAAGCACTACTTTTAAACAGAATCACCTGTGTGTCGCTCGCTCAATTAGGAATACAGGGAAACCGGAAAATGTTATCTCACACTGTATGGCACAGAAACAAGTTTCCAAAGAAAGAACAGAAACGCAAAGCACACCTTTGTAAACTAAATGACATACGTGTCGCCTGTTCAATTATTATAAGAGGAAAACTGAAAAGTGATATATCACATTGTACAGCACAGGAACAAGTTTCAAACGAAAGAACAAAAAAGAAAATCAGTAATTTGTAAACTAAATCACATGTGTGTCGTTCGATCCATTAGGAATACAGGAAAACTGAACAGTAATATATCTCACTGTACAGCACAAGAACAAGTTTCCAACGAAAGAACAGAAAAGCAAAGCACTACTTTTAAACAGAATCACCTGTGTGTCCCTCGCACAATTAGGAATACAGGAAAACTGAAAAGTGTTATCTCGCACTGTACGGCACAGAAACAAGTTTCCATTTAAAGAACAGAAAAGCAAAACACAACTTTGTAAACTAATTCACATATGTGTCACCTGTTCAATTATTATAACAGGAAAACTGAAATGTGATATAACCCTAACCCTAACCCTAAGGCCCTAACCTTAACCCTAACCCTAACCCTAACCCTAAACCCTAACCTTAACCCTAACCCTAACCCTAACCCTAACCCTAACGCTAACCCTATCACTTACCCAGCCCTAACCTAACCCTAACCCTAACCCTAACCCTAACCCTAACTTGTTCCTAACAGGAACAATTTTCCAACGAAAGAACGTAAATGAAAAGCACTACTTTGTAAACTGAATCACATGTGTGTCACTCGCTAAATTAGGAATACAGGAAAACTGAACAGTAATATTTCTCACTGTACAGCACAAGAAGAACTTTCCAACGAAAGAACAGAAAAGCAAAGCACTAATTTTAAACAGAATCACCTGTGTGTCGCTCGCTCAATTAGGAATACAGGAAAACTGAAAAGTGTTATCTCGCACTGTACGGCACAAAAACAAGTTTCCATTGAAAGAACAGAAACGCAAAGCACAACTTTGTAAACTAATTCACATATGTGTCGCCTGTTCAATTATTATAACAGGAAAACTGAAAAGTGATATAACCCTAACCCTAACCCTAACCCTAAGGCCCTAACCCTAACCCTAACCCTAACCCTAACCCCTAACCTTAAACCTAACCCTAACCCAAACCCTAACCCTAACCCTAACCCTAACACCTAACCCCTAACCCTAACCCTAACCCTAACCCTAACCCTAACCCTAACGCTAACCCTATCCCTTACCCAGCCCTAACCTAACCCTAACCCTAACCCTAACCCTAACCCTAACCCTAACCCTAACTTGTTCCTAACAGGAACAATTTTCCAACGAAAGAACGTAAATGAAAAGCACTACTTTGTAAACTGAATCACATGAGTGTCACTCGCTCAATTAGGAATACAGGAAAACCGAAAAGTGTTATCTCGCACTGTACGGCACAGAAACTAGTTTCCATCGAAAGAACAGAAAATCAAAGCACAACTTTGTAAACTAAATCACATACGTGTCGCCCGTTCAATTATTACAACAGGAAAACTGAAAAGTGATATATCACACTGTACAGCACAGAAACTAGTTTCCAAGAAGAACAGAAACCCAAAGCACTACTTTGTGAACTAAATCACATGTGTGTTGCTCGCTCAATTAGGAATACAGGGAAACCGGAAAGTGTTATCTCACACTGTATGGCACAGAAACAAGTTTCCAAAGAAAGAACAGAAACGCAAAGCACACCTTTGTAAACTAAATGACATACGTGTCGTCTGTTCAATTATTATAAGAGGAAAACTGAAAAGTGGTATATCACATTGTACAGCACAGGAACAAGTTTCAAATGAAAGAACAAAAAAGAAAATCACTAATTTGTAAACTAAATCACATGTGTGTCGTTCGCTCCATTAGGAATACAGGAAAACTGAACAGTAATATATCTCACTGTACAGCACAAGAACAAGTTTCCAACGAAAGAACAGAAAAGCAAAGCACTACTTTTAAACAGAATCACCTGTGTGTCGCTCGCTCAATTAGGAATACAGGAAAACTGAAAAGTGTTATCTCGCACTGTACGGCACATAAACAAGTTTCCATTGAAAGAACAGAAACGCAAAGCACAACTTTGTAAACTAATTCACATATGTGTCGCCTGTTCAATTATTATAACAGGAAAACTGAAAAGTGATATAACCCTAACCCTAACCCTAACACTAAGGCCCTAAACCTAACACTAACCTTAACCCTAACCCTAACCCTTAACCTTAACCCTAACCCTAACCCTAAACCTAACGCTAACCCTATCCCTTACCCAGCCCTAACCTAACCTTAACCCTAACCCTAACCCTAACCCTAACCCTAACTTGTTCCTAACAGGAACAAGTTTCCAACGAAAGAACGTAAATGAAAAGCACTACTTTGTAAACTGAATCACATGTGTGTCACTCGCTCAATTAGGAATACAGGAAAACTGAAAAGTTTTATCTCGCACTGTACGGCACAGAAACTAGTTTCCATCGAAAGAACAGAAAAGCAAAGCACAACTTTGTAAACTAAATCACATACGTGTCGCCCGTTCAATTATTACAACAGGAAAACTGAAAAGTGATATATCACACTGTACAGCACAGAAACAAGTTTCCAAGAAGAACAGAAACAAAAAGCACTACTTTGTAAACTAAATCACATGTGTGTCGCCCGCTCAATTAGGAATACAGGGAAACCGGAAAGTGTTACCTCACACCCTATGGCACAGAAACAAGTTTCCAAAGAAAGAACAGAAACGCAAAGCACACCTTTGTAAACTAAATGACATACGTGTCGCCTGTTCAATTATTATAAGAGGAAAACTGAAAAGTGATATAACACACTGTACAGCACAGGAACATGTTTCCATCGAAAGAACAGAAACGCAAAGCACAACTTTGTAAACTAATTCACATACGTGTCGCCTGTTCAATTATTCTAACAGGAAAACTGAAAAGTGTTATATCACATTGTACAGCACAGGAACAAGTTTCAAATGAAAAAACAAAAAAGAAAATCACTAATTTGTAAATTAAATCACCTGTGTGTCGCTCGCTCCATTAGGAATACAGGAAAACTGAACAGTAATATTTCTCACTGTACAGCACAAGAACAACTTTCCAACGAAAGAACAGAAAAGCAAAGCACTACTTTTAAACAGAATCACCTGTGTGTCGCTCGCTCAATTAGGAATACAGGAAAACTGAAAAGTGTTATCTCGCACCGTACGGCACAGAAACAAGTTTCCATTGAAAGAACAGAAAGGCAAAGCACAACTTTGTAAACTAATTCACATATGTGTCGCCTGTTCAATTATTATAAAAGGAAAACTGAAAAGTGATATAACCCTAACCCTAACCCTAAGGCCCTAACCCTAACCCTAACCCTAACCCTAACCCTAACCCCTAACCTTAACCCTAACCCTAACCCTAACCCTAACGCTAACCCTATCACTTACCCAGCCCTAACCTAACCCTAACCCTAACCCTAACCCTAACCCTAACTTGTTCCTAACAGGAACAATTTTCCAACGAAAGAACGTAAATGAAAAGCACTACTTTGTAAACTGAATCACATGTGTGTCACTCGCTCAATTAGGAATACAGGAAAACTGAAAAGTGTTATCTCGCACTGTACGGCACAGAAACAAGTTTCCATTGAAAGAACAGAAACGCAAAGCACAACTTTGTAAACTAATTCACATATGTGTCGCCTGTTCAATTATTATAACAGGAAAAGTGAAAAGTGATATAACCCTAACCCTAACCCTAACCCTAAGGCCCTCACCCTAACCCTAACCCTAACCCTAACCCCTAACCTTAACCCTAACCCTAACCCTAACCCTAACCCTAACCCTAACCCTAACCCCTAACCCCTAACCCTAACCCTAACCCTAACCCTAACCCTAACCCTAACCCTAACGCTAACCCTATCCCTTACCCAGCCCTAACCTAACCATAACCCTAACCCTAACCCTAACCCTAACCCTAACTTGTTCCTAACAGGAACAATTTTCCAACGAAAGAACGTAAATGAAAAGCACTACTTTGTAAACTGAATCACATGAGTGTCACTCGCTCAATTAGGAATACAGGAAAACCGAAAAGTGTTATCTCGCACTGTACGGCACAGAAACTAGTTTCCATCGAAAGAACAGAAAATCAAAGCACAACTTTGTAAACTAAATCACATACGTGTCGCCCGTTCAATTATTACAACAGGAAAACTGAAAAGTGATATATCACACTGTACAGCACAGAAACAAGTTTCCAAGAAGAACAGAAACCCAAAGCACTACTTTGTGAACTAAATCACATGTGTGTCGCTCGCTCAATTAGGAATACAGGGAAACCGGAAAGTGTTATCTCACACTGTATGGCACAGAAACAAGTTTCCAAAGAAAGAACAGAAACGCAAAGCACACCTTTGTAAACTAAATGACATACGTGTCGCCTGTTCAATTATTATAAGAGGAAAACTGAAAAGTGGTATATCACATTGTACAGCACTGGATCAAGTTTCAAATGAAAGAACAAAAAAGAAAATCACTAATTTGTAAACTAAATCACATGTGTGTCGTTCGCTCCATTAGGAATACAGGAAAACTGAACAGTAATATATCTCACTGTACAGCACAAG
Organism: Meriones unguiculatus; assembly: GCF_030254825.1. NCBI lineage: Eukaryota > Metazoa > Chordata > Mammalia > Rodentia > Muridae > Meriones > Meriones unguiculatus. Next base: position 4,026,875 of record NC_083366.1, read on the forward strand.
AACAAGTTTCCAACGAAAGAACAGAAAAGCAAAGCACTACTTTTAAACAGAATCACCTGTGTGTCGCTCGCTCAATTAGGAATACAGGAAAACTGAAAAGTGTTATCTCGCACTGTACGGCACATAAACAAGTTTCCATTGAAAGAACAGAAACGCAAAGCACAACTTTGTAAACTAATTCACATATGTGTCGCCTGTTCAATTATTATAACAGGAAAACTGAAAAGTGATATAACCCTAACCCTAACCCTAACACTAAGGCCCTAACCCTAACACTAACCCTAACCCTAACCCTAACCCTTAACCTTAACCCTAACCCTAACCCTAACCCTAACCCTAACCCTAAACCTAACGCTAACCCTATCCCTTACCCAGCCCTAACCTAACCTTAACCCTAACCCTAACCCTAACCCTAACCCTAACTTGTTCCTAACAGGAACAAGTTTCCAACGAAAGAACGTAAATGAAAAGCACTACTTTGTAAACTGAATCACATGTGTGTCACTCGCTCAATTAGGAATACAGGAAAACCGAAAAGTTTTATCTCGCACTGTACGGCACAGAAACTAGTTTCCATCGAAAGAACAGAAAAGCAAAGCACAACTTTGTAAACTAAATCACATACGTGTCACCCGTTCAATTATTACAACAGGAAAACTGAAAAGTGATATATCACACTGTACAGCACAGAAACAAGTTTCCAAGAAGAACAGAAACAAAAAGCACTACTTTGTAAACTAAATCACATGTGTGTCGCCAGCTCAATTAGGAATACAGGGAAACCGGAAAGTGTTACCTCACACCCTATGGCACAGAAACAAGTTTCCAAAGAAAGAACAGAAACGCAAAGCACACCTTTGTAAACTAAATGACATACGTGTCGCCTGTTCAATTATTATAAGAGGAAAACTGAAAAGTGATATAACACACTGTACAGCACAGGAACATGTTTCCATCGAAAGAACAGAAACGCAAAGCACAACTTTGTAAACTAATTCACATACGTGTCGCCTGTACAATTATTCTAACAGGAAAACTGAAAAGTGATATATCACATTGTACAGCACAGGAACAAGTTTCAAATGAAAAAACAAAAAAGAAAATCACTAATTTGTAAATTAAATCACCTGTGTGTCGCTCGCTCCATTAGGAATACAGGAAAACTGAACAGTAATATTTCTCACTGTACAGCACAAGAACAACTTTCCAACGAAAGAACAGAAAAGCAAAGCACTACTTTTAAACAGAATCACCTGTGTGTTGCTCGCTCAATTAGGAATACAGGAAAACTGAAAAGTGTTATCTCGCACTGTACGGCACAGAAACAAGTTTCCATTGAAAGAACAGAAAGGCAAAGCACAACTTTGTAAACTAATTCACATATGTGTCGCCTGTTCAATTATTATAAAAGGAAAACTGAAAAGTGATATAACCCTAACACTAACCCTAAGGCCCTAACCCTAACCCTAACCCTAACCCTAACCCTAACCCCTAACCTTAAACCTAACCCTAACCCTAACCCTAACGCTAACCCTATCACTTACCCAGCCCTAACCTAACCCTAACCCTAACCCTAACCCTAACCCTAACTTGTTCCTAACAGGAACAATTTTCCAACGAAAGAACGTAAATGAAAAGCACTACTTTGTAAACTGAATCACATGTGTGTCACTCGCTCAATTAGGAATACAGGAAAACTGAACAGTAATATTTCTCACTGTACAGCACAAGAACAACTTTCCAACGAAAGAACAGAAAAGCAAAGCACTAATTTTAAACAGAATCACCTGTGTGTCGCTCGCTCAATTAGGAATACAGGAAAACTGAAAAGTGTTATCTCGCACTGTACGGCACAGAAACAAGTTTCCATTGAAAGAACAGAAACGCAAAGCACAACTTTGTAAACTAATTCACATATGTGTCGCCTGTTCAATTATTATAACAGGAAAACTGAAAAGTGATATAACCCTAACCCTAACCCTAAGGCCCTAACCCTAACCCTAACCCTAACCCTAACCCTAACCCCTAACCTTAACCCTAAACCTAACCCTAACCCTAACCCTAACGCTAACCCTATCCCTTACCCAGCCCTAACCTAACCCTAACCCTAAGCCTAACCCTAACTTGTTCCTAACAGGAAGAATTTTCCAACGAAAGAACGTAAATGAAAAGCACTACTTTGTAAACTGAATCACATGTGTGTCACTCGCTCAATTAGGAATACAGGAAAACTGAACAGTAATATTTCTCACTGTACAGCACAAGAACAACTTTCCAACGAAAGAACAGAAAAGCAAAGCACTACTTTTAAACAGAATCACCTGTGTGTCGCTCGCTCAATTAGGAATACAGGGAAACCGGAAAGTGTTATCTCACACTGTATGGCACAGAAACAAGTTTCCAAAGAAAGAACAGAAACGCAAAGCACACCTTTGTAAACTAAATGACATACGTGTCGCCTGTTCAATTATTATGAGAGGAAAACTGAAAAGTGATATATCACATTGTACAGCACAGGAACAAGTTTCAAATGAAAGAACAAAAAAGAAAATCAGTAATTTGTAAACTAAATCACATGTGTGTCGTTCGATCCATTAGGAATACAGGAAAACTGAACAGTAATATATCTCACTGTACAGCACAAGAACAAGTTTCCAACGAAAGAACAGAAAAGCAAAGCACTACTTTTAAACAGAATCACCTGTTTGTCCCTCGCTCAATTAGGAATACAGGAAAACTGAAAAGTGTTATCTCGCACTGTACGGCACAGAAACAAGTTTCCATTTAAAGAACAGAAAAGCAAAACACAACTTTGTAAACTAATTCACATATGTGTCACCTGTTCAATTATTATAACAGGAAAACTGAAATGTGATATAACCCTAACCCTAACCCTAAGGCCCTAACCTTAACCCTAACCCTAACCCTAACCCTAAACCCTAACCTTAACCCTAACCCTAACCCTAACCCTAACCCTAACCCTAACGCTAACCCTATCACTTACCCAGCCCTAACCTAACCCTAACCCTAACCCTAACCCTAACCCTAACTTGTTCCTAACAGGAACAATTTTCCAACGAAAGAACGTAAATGAAAAGCACTACATTGTAAACTGAATCACATGTGTGTCACTCGCTCAATTAGGAATACAGGAAAACTGAACAGTAATATTTCTCACTGTACAGCACAAGAACAACTTTCCAACGAAAGAACAGAAAAGCAAAGCACTACTTTTAAACAGAATCACCTGTGTGTTGCTCGCTCAATTAGGAATACAGGAAAACTGAAAAGTGTTATCTCGCACTGTACGGCACAGAAACAAGTTTCCATTGAAAGAACAGAAAGGCAAAGCACAACTTTGTAAACTAATTCACATATGTGTCGCCTGTTCAATTATTATAAAAGGAAAACTGAAAAGTGATATAACCCTAACACTAACCCTAAGGCCCTAACCCTAACCCTAACCCTAACCCTAACCCTAACCCCTAACCTTAAACCTAACCCTAACCCTAACCCTAACGCTAACCCTATCACTTACCCAGCCCTAACCTAACCCTAACCCTAACCCTAACCCTAACCCTAACTTGTTCCTAACAGGAACAATTTTCCAACGAAAGAACGTAAATGAAAAGCACTACTTTGTAAACTGAATCACATGTGTGTCACTCGCTCAATTAGGAATACAGGAAAACTGAACAGTAATATTTCTCACTGTACAGCACAAGAACAACTTTCCAACGAAAGAACAGAAAAGCAAAGCACTAATTTTAAACAGAATCACCTGTGTGTCGCTCGCTCAATTAGGAATACAGGAAAACTGAAAAGTGTTATCTCGCACTGTACGGCACAGAAACAAGTTTCCATTGAAAGAACAGAAACGCAAAGCACAACTTTGTAAACTAATTCACATATGTGTCGCCTGTTCAATTATTATAACAGGAAAACTGAAAAGTGATATAACCCTAACCCTAACCCTAAGGCCCTAACCCTAACCCTAACCCTAACCCTAACCCTAACCCCTAACCTTAACCCTAAACCTAACCCTAACCCTAACCCTAACGCTAACCCTATCCCTTACCCAGCCCTAACCTAACCCTAACCCTAAGCCTAACCCTAACTTGTTCCTAACAGGAAGAATTTTCCAACGAAAGAACGTAAATGAAAAGCACTACTTTGTAAACTGAATCACATGTGTGTCACTCGCTCAATTAGGAATACAGGAAAACTGAACAGTAATATTTCTCACTGTACAGCACAAGAACAACTTTCCAACGAAAGAACAGAAAAGCAAAGCACTACTTTTAAACAGAATCACCTGTGTGTCGCTCGCTCAATTAGGAATACAGGGAAACCGGAAAGTGTTATCTCACACTGTATGGCACAGAAACAAGTTTCCAAAGAAAGAACAGAAACGCAAAGCACACCTTTGTAAACTAAATGACATACGTGTCGCCTGTTCAATTATTATGAGAGGAAAACTGAAAAGTGATATATCACATTGTACAGCACAGGAACAAGTTTCAAATGAAAGAACAAAAAAGAAAATCAGTAATTTGTAAACTAAATCACATGTGTGTCGTTCGATCCATTAGGAATACAGGAAAACTGAACAGTAATATATCTCACTGTACAGCACAAGAACAAGTTTCCAACGAAAGAACAGAAAAGCAAAGCACTACTTTTAAACAGAATCACCTGTGTGTCCCTCGCTCAATTAGGAATACAGGAAAACTGAAAAGTGTTATCTCGCACTGTACGGCACAGAAACAAGTTTCCATTTAAAGAACAGAAAAGCAAAACACAACTTTGTAAACTAATTCACATATGTGTCACCTGTTCAATTATTATAACAGGAAAACTGAAATGTGATATAACCCTAACCCTAACCCTAAGGCCCTAACCTTAACCCTAACCCTAACCCTAACCCTAAACCCTAACCTTAACCCTAACCCTAACCCTAACCCTAACCCTAACCCTAACGCTAACCCTATCACTTACCCAGCCCTAACCTAACCCTAACCCTAACCCTAACCCTAACCCTAACTTGTTCCTAACAGGAACAATTTTCCAACGAAAGAACGTAAATGAAAAGCACTACATTGTAAACTGAATCACATGTGTGTCACTCGCTCAATTAGGAATACAGGAAAACTGAACAGTAATATTTCTCACTGTACAGCACAAGAACAACTTTCCAACGAAAGAACAGAAAAGCAAAGCACTAATTTTAAACAGAATCACCTGTGTGTCGCTCGCTCAATTAGGAATACAGGAAAACTGAAAAGTGTTATCTCGCACTGTACGGCACAGAAACAAGTTTCCATTGAAAGAACAGAAACGCAAAGCACAACTTTGTAAACTAATTCACATATGTGTCGCCTGTTCAATTATTATAACAGGAAAACTGAAAAGTGATATAACCCTAACCCTAACCCTAACCCTAAGGCCCTAACCCTAACCCTAACCCTAACCCTAACCCCTAACCTTAACCCTAACCCTAACCCTAACCCTAACCCTAACCCTAACCCTAACGCCTAACCCCTAAACCTAACCCTAACCCTAACCCTAACCCTAACGCTAACCCTATCCCTTACCCAGCCCTAACCTAACCCTAACCCTAACACTAACCCTAACCCTAACCCTAACCCTAACTTGTTCCTAACAGGAACAATTTTCCAACGAAAGAACGTAAATGAAAAGCACTACTTTGTAAACTGAATCACATGAGTGTCACTCGCTCAATTAGGAATACAGGAAAACCGAAAAGTGTTATCTCGCACTGTACGGCACAGAAACTAGTTTCCATCGAAAGAACAGAAAATCAAAGCACAACTTTGTAAACTAAATCACATACGTGTCGCCCGTTCAATTATTACAACAGGAAAACTGAAAAGTGATATATCACACTGTACAGCACAGAAACTAGTTTCCAAGAAGAACAGAAACCCAAAGCACTACTTTGTGAACTAAATCACATGTGTGTCGCTCGCTCAATTAGGAATACAGGGAAACCGGAAAGTGTTATCTCACACTGTATGGCACAGAAACAAGTTTCCAAAGAAAGAACAGAAACGCAAAGCACACCTTTGTAAACTAAATGACATACGTGTCGTCTGTTCAATTATTATAAGAGGAAAACTGAAAAGTGGTATATCACATTGTACAGCACAGGAACAAGTTTCAAATGAAAGAACAAAAAAGAAAATCACTAATTTGTAAACTAAATCACATGTGTGTCGTTCGCTCCATTAGGAATACAGGAAAACTGAACAGTAATATATCTCACTGTACAGCACAAGAACAAGTTTCCAACGAAAGAACAGAAAAGCAAAGCACTACTTTTAAACAGAATCACCTGTGTGTCGCTCGCTCAATTAGGAATACAGGAAAACTGAAAAGTGTTATCTCGCACTGTACGGCACATAAACAAGTTTCCATTGAAAGAACAGAAACGCAAAGCACAACTTTGTAAACTAATTCACATATGTGTCGCCTGTTCAATTATTATAACAGGAAAACTGAAAAGTGATATAACCCTAACCCTAACCCTAACACTAAGGCCCTAACCCTAACACTAACCCTAACCCTAACCCTAACCCTTAACCTTAACCCTAACCCTAACCCTAACCCTAACCCTAACCCTAAACCTAACGCTAACCCTATCCCTTACCCAGCCCTAACCTAACCTTAACCCTAACCCTAACCCTAACCCTAACCCTAACTTGTTCCTAACAGGAACAAGTTTCCAACGAAAGAACGTAAATGAAAAGCACTACTTTGTAAACTGAATCACATGTGTGTCACTCGCTCAATTAGGAATACAGGAAAACCGAAAAGTTTTATCTCGCACTGTACGGCACAGAAACTAGTTTCCATCGAAAGAACAGAAAAGCAAAGCACAACTTTGTAAACTAAATCACATACGTGTCGCCCGTTCAATTATTACAACAGGAAAACTGAAAAGTGATATATCACACTGTACAGCACAGAAACAAGTTTCCAAGAAGAACAGAAACAAAAAGCACTACTTTGTAAACTAAATCACATGTGTGTCGCTCGCTCAATTAGGAATACAGGGAAACCGGAAAGTGTTACCTCACACCCTATGGCACAGAAACAAGTTTCCAAAGAAAGAACAGAAACGCAAAGCACACCTTTGTAAACTAAATGACATACGTGTCGCCTGTTCAATTATTATAAGAGGAAAACTGAAAAGTGATATAACACACTGTACAGCACAGGAACATGTTTCCATCGAAAGAACAGAAACGCAAAGCACAACTTTGTAAACTAATTCACATACGTGTCGCCTGTTCAATTATTCTAACAGGAAAACTGAAAAGTGTTATATCACATTGTACAGCACAGGAACATGTTTCAAATGAAAAAACAAAAAAGAAAATCACTAATTTGTAAATTAAATCACCTGTGTGTCGCTCGCTCCATTAGGAATACAGGAAAACTAAACAGTAATATTTCTCACTGTACAGCACAAGAACAACTTTCCAACGAAAGAACAGAAAAGCAAAGCACTACTTTTAAACAGAATCACCTGTGTGTCGCTCGCTCAATTAGGAATACAGGAAAACTGAAAAGTGTTATCTCGCACTGTACGGCACAGAAACAAGTTTCCATTGAAAGAACAGAAAGGCAAAGCACAACTTTGTAAACTAATTCACATATGTGTCGCCTGTTCAATTATTATAAAAGGAAAACTGAAAAGTGATATAACCCTAACCCTAACCCTAACCCTGAGGCCCTAACCCTAATCCTAACCCTAACCCTAACCCTAACCACTAACCCTAACCCTAAATCTAACCCTAACCCTAACCCTAACGCTAACCCTAACCCTTACCCAGCCCTAACCTAACCCTAACCCTAACCCTAACCCTAACCCTAACCCTAACTTGTTCCTAACAGGAACAAGTTTCCAACGAAAGACGTAAATGAAAAGCACTACTTTGTAAACTGAATCACATGTGTGTCACTCGCTCAATTAGGAATACAGGAAAACCGAAATGTGTTATCTCGCACTGTACGGCACAGAAACTAGTTTCCATTGAAAGAACAGAAACGCAAAGCACAACTTTGTAAACTAATTCACATATGTGTCGCCTGTGCAAGTATTATAACAGGAAAACTGAAAAGTGATATAACCCTAACCCTAACCCTAACCCTAAGGCCCTAACCCTAACCCTAACCCTAACCCTAACCCTAACCCCTAACCCTAACCCTAAACCTAACACTAACCCTAACCCTAACGCTAACCCTAGCCCTTACCCAGCCCTAACCTAACCCTAACCCTAACCCTAAGTTGTTCCTAACAGGAACAAGTTTCCAACGAAAGAATGTAAATGAAAAGCACTACTTTGTAAACTGAATCACATGTGTGTCACTCGCTCAATTAGGAATACAGGAAAACCGAAAAGTGTTATCTCGCACTGTATGGCACAGAAACTAGTTTCCATCGAAAGAACAGAAAAGCAAAGGAAAACTTTGTAAACTAAATCACATACGTGTCGCCCGTTCAATTATTACAACAGGAAAACTGAAAAGTGATATATGACACTGTACAGCACAGAAACAAGTTTCCAAGTAGAACAGAAACCCAAAGCACTACTTTGTAAACTAAATCACATGTGTGTCGCTAGCTCAATTAGGAATACAGGGAAACCGAAAAGTGTTATCTCACACTGTATGGCACAGAAACAAGTTTCCAAAGAAAGAACAGAAACGGAAAGCACAACTTTGTAAACTAAATGACATACCTGTCGCCTGTTCAATTATTATAAGAGGAAAACTGAAAACTGATATAACACACAGTACAGCACAGGAACATGTTTCCATCGAAAGAACAGAAACGCAAAGCACAACTTTGTAAACTAATTCACATACGTGTCGCCTGTTCAATTATTATAACAGAAAAACTGAAAAGTGATATATCACATTGTACAGCACAGGAACAAGTTTCAAATGAAAGAACAAAAAAGAAAATCACTAATTTGTAAACTAAATCACATGTGTGTCGCTCGCTCCATTAGGAATACAGGAAAACTGAACAGTAATATATCTCACTGTACAGCACAAGAACAAGTTTCCAACGAAAGAACAGAAAAGCAAAGCACTACTTTTAAACAGAATCACCTGTGTGTCGCTCGCTCAATTAGGAATACAGGAAAACTGAAAAGTGTTATCTCGCTCTGTAAGGCACAGAAAAAAGTTTCCATTGAAAGAACAGAAACGCAAAGCACAACTTTGTAAACTAATTCACATATGTGTCGCCTGTTCAATTATTATAACAGGAAAACTGAAAAGTGATATAACCCTAACCCTAACCCTAACCCTAAGGCCCTAACCCTAACCCTAACCCTAACACTAACCCTAACCCTAACCCTTAACCTTAACCCTAACCCTAACCCTAACCCTAACCCTAACCCTAACCCTAAACCTAACGCTAACCCTATCCCTTACCCAGCCCTAACCTAACCCTAACCCTAACCCTAACCCTAACCCTAACCCTAACCCTAACCCTAACCCTAACCCTAACTTGTTCCTAACAGGAACAAGTTTCCAACGAAAGAACGTAAATGAAAAGCACTACTTTGTAAACTGAATCACATGTGTGTCACTCGCTCAATTAGGAATACAGGAAAACCGAAAAGTTTTATCTCGCACTGTATGGCACAGAAACTAGTTTCCATCGAAAGAACAGAAAAGCAAAGCACAACTTTGTAAACTAAATCACATACGTGTCGCCCGTTCAATTATTACAACAGGAAAACTGAAAAGTGATATATCACACTGTACAGCACAGAAACAAGTTTCCAAGAAGAAAAGAAACAAAAAGCACTACTTTGTAACCTAAATCACATGTGTGTCGCTCGCTCAATTAGGAATACAGGGAAACCGGAAAGTGTTACCTCACACCCTATGGCACAGAAACAAGTTTCCAAAGAAAGAACAGAAACGCAAAGCACACCTTTGTAAACTAAATGACATACGTGTCGCTTGTTCAATTATTATAAGAGGAAAACTGAAAAGTGATATAACACACTGTACAGCACAGGAACATGTTTCCATCGAAAGAACAGAAACGCAAAGCACAACTTTGTAAACTAATTCACATACGTGTCGCTTGTTCAATTATTCTAACAGGAAAACTGAAAAGTGATATATCACATTGTACAGCACAGGAACAAGTTTCAAATGAAAGAACAAAAAAGAAAATCACTGATTTGTAAATTAAATCACCTGTGTGTCGCTCGCTCCATTAGGAATACAGGAAAACTGAACAGTAATATTTCTCACTGTACAGCACAAGAACAACTTTCCAACGAAAGAACAGAAAAGCAAAGCACTACTTTTAAACAGAATCACCTGTGTGTCGCTCGCTCAATTAGGAATACAGGAAAACTGAAAAGTGTTATCTCGCTCTGTACGGCACAGAAACAAGTTTCCATTGAAAGAACAGAAAGGCAAAGCACAACTTTGTAAACTAATTCACATATGTGTCGCCTGTTCAATTATTATAAAAGGAAAACTGAAAAGTGATATAACCCTAACCCTAACCCTAAGGCCCTAACCTTAACCCTAACCCTAACCCTAACCCTAACCCTAACCCTAACCCTAACCCTAACGCTAACCCTATCCCTTACCCAGCCCTAACCTAACCCTAACCCTAACCCTAACCCTAACCCTAACCCTAACCCTAACTTGTTCCTAACAGGAACAATTTTCCAACGAAAGAACGTAAATGAAAAGCACTACTTTGTAATCTGAATCACATGTGTGTCACTCGCTCAATTAGGAATACAGGAAAACTGAACAGTAATATTTCTCACTGTACAGCACAAGAACAACTTTCCAACGAAAGAACAGAAAAGCAAAGCACTACTTTTAAACAGAATCACCTGTGTGTCGCTCGCTCAATTAGGAATACAGGAAAACTGAAAAGTGTTATCTCGCACTTTAAGGCACAGAAACAAGTTTCCATTGAAAGAACAGAAACGCAAAGCACAACTTTGTAAACTAATTCACATATGTGTCGCCTGTTCAATTATTATAACAGGAAAACTGAAAAGTGATATAACCCTAACCCAAACCCTAACCCTAAGGCCCTAACCCTAACCCTAACCCTAACCCTAACCCTAACCCTTAAACTTAACCCTAACCCTAACCCTAACCCTAACCCTAACCCTAAACCTAACGCTAACCCTATCGCTTACCCAGCCCTAACCTAACCTTAACCCTAACCCTAACCCTAACCCTAACCCTAACTTGTTCCTAACAGGAACAAGTTTCCAACGAAAGAACGTAAATGAAAAGCACTACTTTGTAAACTGAATCACATGTGTGTCACTCGCTCAATTAGGAATACAGGAAAACCGAAAAGTGTTATCTCGCACTGTACGGCACAGAAACTAGTTTCCAACGAAAGAACAGAAAAGCAAAGCACTACTTTTAAACAGAATCACCTGTGTGTCGCTCGCTCAATTAGGAATACAGGAAAACTGAAAAGTGTTATCTCGCACTGTACGGCACAGAAACAAGTTTCCATTGAAAGAACAGAAAGGCAAAGCACAACTTTGTAAACTAATTCACATATGTGTCGCCTGTTCAATTATTATAACAGGAAAACTGAAAAGTGATATAACCCTAACCCTAACCCTAACCCTAAGGCCCTAACCCTAACCCTAACCCTAACCCTAACCCCTAACCTTAACCCTAACCCTAACCCTAACCCTAACCCTAACGCTAACCCTGTCCCTTACCCAGCCCTAACCTAACCCTAACCCTAACCCTAACCCTAACCCTAACCCTAACCCTAACTTGTTCCTAACAGGAACAATTTTCCAACGAAAGAACGTAAATGAAAAGCACTACTTTGTAAACTGAATCACATGTGTGTCACTCGCTCAATTAGGAATACAGGAAAACTGAACAGTAATATTTCTCACTGTACAGCACAAGAACAACTTTCCAACGAAAGAACAGAAAAGCAAAGCACTACTTTTAAACAGAATCACCTGTGTGTCGCTCGCTCAATTAGGAATACAGGAAAACTGAAAAGTGTTATCTCGCACTTTAAGGCACAGAAACAAGTTTCCATTGAAAGAACAGAAACGCAAAGCACAACTTTGTAAACTAATTCACATATGTGTCGCCTGTTCAATTATTATAACAGGAAAACTGAAAAGTGATATAACCCTAACCCTAACCCTAACCCTAAGGCCCTAACCCTTACCCTAACCCTAACACTAACCCTAACCCTAACCCTAACCCTAACGCTAACCCTATCCCTTACCCAGCCCTAACCTAACCCTAAACCTAACCCTAACCCTAACCCTAACCCTAACTTGTTCCTATCAGGAACAAGTTTCCAACGAAAGAACGTAAATGAAAAGCACTACTTTGTAAAGTGAATCACATATGTGTCACTCGCTCAATTAGGAATACAGGAAAACCGAAAAGTGTTATCTCACACTGTATGGCACAGAAACAAGTTTCTAAAGAAAGAACAGAAACGGAAAGCACAACTTTGTAAACTAAATGACATACGTGTCGCCTGTTCAATTATTATAACAGGAAAACTGAAAAGTGATATAACCATAACCCTAACCCTAACCCTAAGGCCCTAACCCTACCCTAACAATAACCCTAACCCCTAACCATAACCATAACTCTAACCCTAACCCTAACCCTAACCCCTAACCCTAACCCTAACCCCTAACCCTAACCCTAACCCTAACCCTAACAACTAACCCTAACCCTAACCCTAACGCTAACCCTATCCCTTACCCAGCCCTAACCTAACCCTAACCCTAACACTAACAATAACCCTAACCCTAACCCTAACCCTAACCCTAACCCTAACGCTAACCCTATCCCTTACCCAGCCCTAACCTAACCCTAACCCTAACCCTACCCCTAACTTGTTCCTCACAGGAACAAGTTTCCAACGAAAGAACGTAAATGAAAAGCACTACTTTGTAAAGTGAATCACATGTGTGTCACTCGCTCAATTAGGAATACAGGAAAACCTAAAAGTGTTATCTCGCACTGTAGGGCACAGAAACTAGTTTCCATCGAAAGAACAGAAAAGCAAAGCACAACTTTGTAAACTCAATCACATACGTGTCGCCCGTTCAATTATTACAACAGGAAAACTGAAAAGTGATATATCACACTGTACAGCACAGAAACAGGTTTCCAAGAAGAACAGAAACGCAAAGCACTACTTTGTAGACTAAATCACATGTGTGTCGCTCGCTCAATTAGGAATACAGGGAAACCGAAAAGTGTTATCTCACACTGTATGGCACAGAAACAAGTTTCCAAAGAAAGAACAGAAACGGAAAGCACAACTTTGTAAACTAAATGACATACGTGTCGCCTGTTCCATTATTATAAGAGGAAAACTGAAAAGTGATATAACACACTGTACAGCACAGGAACATGTTTCCATCGAAAGAACAGAAACGCAAAGCACAACTTTGTAAACTAATACAAATACGTGTCGCCTGTTCAATTATTATAACAGGAAAACTGAAAAGTGATATAACCCTAACCCTAACCCTAACCCTAAGGCCCTAACCCTAACCCTAACCCTAACCCCTAACCCTAACCCTAACCCTAACGCTAACCCTATCCCTTACCCAGCCCTAACCTAACCCTAACCCTAACCCTAACCCTAAATCTAACGCTAACCCTATCTCTTACCCAGCCCTAACCTAACCCTAACCCTAACCCTAACCCTAACCCTAACTTGTTCCTAACAGGAAAAAGTTTCCAATGAAAGAACGTAAATGAAAAGCACTACTTTGTAAAGTGAATCACATGTGTGTCACTCGCTCAATTAGGAATACAGGAAAACCGAAAAGTGTTATCTCACACTGTATGGCACAGAAACAAGTTTCTAAAGAAAGAACAGAAACGGAAAGCACAACTTTGTAAACTAAATGACATACGTGTCGCCTGTTCAATTATTATAACAGGAAAACTGAAAAGTGATATAACCCTAACCCTAACCCTAACCGTAAGGCCCTAACCCTAACCCTAACAATAACCCTAACCCCTAACCATAACCATAACTCTAACACTAACCCTAACCCTAACCCCTAACCCTAACCCTAACCCTAACCCCTAACCCTAACCATACCCCTAACCCTAACCCTAACCCTAACCCCTAACCCTAACCCTAACCCTAACCCTAACCCTAACCCTAACCCTAACGCAAACCTTATCCCTTACCCAGCCCTAACCTAACGCTAACCCTAAACCTAACTTTTTCCTAACAGGAACAAGTTTCCAACGAAAGAATGTAAATGAAAAGCACTACTTTGTAAACTGAATCACATGTGTGTCACTCGCTCTATTAGAAATACAGGAAAACCGAAAAGTGTTATCTCGCACTGTACGGCACAGAAACTAGTTTCCATCGAAAGAACAGAAAAGCAAAGCACAACTTTGTAAACTAAATCACATACGTGTCGCCCGTTCAATTATTACAACAGGAAAACTAAAAAGTGATATATCACACTGTACAGCACAGAAACAGGTTTCCAAGAAGAACAGAAACCCAAAGCACTACTTTGTAAACTAAATCACATACGTGTCGCCCGTTCAATTATTACAACAGGAAAACTGAAAAGTGATATATCACACTGTACAGCACAGAAACAAGTTTCCAAGAAGAACAGAAACCCAAAGCACTACTTTGTAAACTAAATCACATGTGTGTCGCTCGCTCAATTAGGAATACAGGGAAACCGAAAAGTGTTATCTCACACTGTATGGCACAGAAACAAGTTTTCAAAGAAAGAACAGAAACGCAAAGCACAACTTTGTAAACTAATTCACATATGTGTCGCCTGTTCAATTATTATAAAGGAAAACTGAAAAATGATATAACCCTAACCCTAACCCTAACCCTAAGGCCCTAACCCTAACCCTAACCCTAACCCTAACCCCTAACCCTAACCCTAACCCTAACGCTAACCCTATCCCTTACCCAGCCCTAACCTAACCCTAACCCTAACCCTAACCCTAACCCTAACGCTAACCCTATCACTTACCCAGCCCTAACCTAACCCTAACCCTAACCCTAACCCTAACCCTAAACCTAACTTGTTCCAGGAACAAGATTCCAACGAAAGAACGTAAATGAAAAGCACTACTTTGTAAACTGAATCACATGTGTGTCACTCGCTGAATTAGGAATACAGGAAAACCGATAAGTGTTATCTCGCACTGTACGGCACAGAAACTAGTTTCCATTTGAAAGAACAGAAACGCAAAGCACAACTTTGTAAACTAATTCACATACGTGTTGCCTGTTCAATTATTGTAACAGGAAAACTGAAAAGTGATATATCACATTGTACAGCACAGGAACAAGTTTCAAATGAAAGAACAAAAAAGAAAATCACTAATTTGTAAACTAAATCACATGTGTGTCGCTCGCTCCATTAGGATTACAGGAAAACTGAAAAGTAATATATCTCACTGTACAGCACAAGAACAAGTTTCCAACGAAAGAACAGAAAAGCAAAGCACTACTTTTAAACAGAATCACCTATGTGTCGCTCGCTCAATTAGGAATACAGGAAAACTGAAAAGTGTTATCT